>NW_010538300.1:116913-117970 GCF_000687285.1 Phaethon lepturus
GACGGGCTGGGAGGCCTGGGGGGGCTCAGCCTGGAGCAGAGAAGGCTCCGGGGAGACCTTCCTGCAGCTGCCAGGGCTGAAAGGGGGCCTCTAAGAGAGACGGAGACTGATATTTTAGCAGGACTTGTAGCGGTAGGACAAGGGGTAGTTTAGTTTTAAACTAAAAGAGGGCAGATTTCTACTAGATGTAGGGAAGAAAAGTTTCCGGATGAGGGTGGTGAAACCTTGACACAGGTTGCCCAGAGAGGTGGTAGATGCCCCATTCCTGTAAACATTCATGGTCAAGGTTGGATGGGCCTCTGAGCAACCTGATTTAATTGGACATGTCCGTGCTCGTTGCAGGGGGGTTGGACTAGATGACCTTGAAAGGTCCCTTCCAACCCAAAGATTCTGTGATTCTAAGTCCCCTTGGCAAGCTCAGTTGGAGTCCTTGTCATGTCCTATCCATCTGCTGTTGCCCATCAAGATGAGAAAGAGGTTATGATGCTCTGCCTTTATACCCCACTTAGGAATATAACTGGTTTCAGTTTCTGTATGGGTCAGGAGTAAGAACTACAAGGTGAGATACCTTTCTATTAAGGTTGGATGCTCCTATATCCCTAGAATTCAAGGACTAAAAACATGATGGGAAGGACCAAGGTTTCCCTTGATGTAGATGGAGAAACCAAAGCCAAGAGAAATAACTTAACCTGTCCCCCACTTCAGGTCAGCGCCAAACCATCCCAGAGCTCCACTGCGCCAAGATCTGAGCATCTCTTACTCCATTCACCCATAAATTCCAGAATCTATCTCCATTTCAAGAATTTTGTCTCTAACAAGTGTATTTTGTACTTTCAATAGACACATTTTTCACCGCCTTCCCACAGAAAACACTCCATTATTTCCTTCAACATATTCACATGAAAACTATGCCACAGGAGTAAAGATTCTTATTGCCTTTCCATTTGCAATTATTTATAGTTATCTTTTTTATTTTCACCTTATACTTTTCATGTCTGGAATGAAAGCCAGGTCTCCGTTTTGCTGGACGTGGCTGGCATTTTGCCAGCTTTTCCTA
>NW_010538300.1:118001-119300 GCF_000687285.1 Phaethon lepturus
AGTAACTATAAGCGTTCTAAAAATAAAACTAGAAGATTAAGTTTAGCACGGAGGAACTTGTGACAGGCAATGGATTTTCCAAAACAGCCTCATGTATTTCATACAGCATGTAGCTATAGTAGGAGAAAACAAATAAAATAGAAACAGAAACCCACTGTAAAATTATTTTAACTCTTGTGCTTGGATAGCGGCACTCCTGCCCATCTTTTAGGTAAACATTTTTTCTGTTATGGTTAAGAGCTTTGTCTTCAAAACTTTTATTTTTATGCTTTAAGTGAAGAAATTTCCTATGATCTTCAGCTTGTTTTCCAAGAAACAGCCAGCACATCTGTGAAATATTAGTTAAGCAAATTTATTACAGTTAGCCAGAAGGCAACAACCCTGAAAGTTTCCTCTACCTGCTGAAATCCAGCCTATTGTATAATTTGGGTTTCTCATGCCATAACATGTCCTACCAGCAAGAGTTTAGCAGTTCTCGGTTGATATGGTAAAGAAGTACAAGCTTTCCAAGACTTTGAGTCATGTTACAGTAAATATATATGCATATACTTTTGAAAACAGTATTCGTCTATACACACACATACACAAAAGGATCTCTAAGCAATGTCATCATCCTTAGTTTAGACAGCTGTGGAGTCAAAAACGTTCCAGATCAGCTAGCTACAAACATTTGAAGGTCAAGTATAGGACAAAGCATTTAAAAAACATAAGCAATGATGGCTACTGAGTATTAGAAAGATGATTTTATGTCATGAGACAGTTTTTTCCCAACTGTTTCTTTACCAGAAATCTATTGGACTGAGGAGTTCATAGCATTGGGCAGGAAAATAAACCAAGTATAGCAAGCAGTTTGGGTTGATTATTTAATCTTCTTTCAAGGGTGTTATCTCATTCAAAATATTTTAGGAGCTAAGGAAGGTCTGCCAAAGCACAACTTTTTAGTCAAGATGCCCAACAGCCTGGTTATCAGGCAATAATAGAGAAATAAATAACCTTCCAGCATCTTCCCAACACATATTTTCCAATATTAAGTTATTTGAAAGAAATCCTGGTCTTTTACCAGGAAAACCTCACTCTCCCTAGGCAGCCTGTTATTAAACAAAAGCTTATCCATTAAAGAGTGGCCTCCAACTTCAGGGCTGCTGTTGTGGGCTGATAAAGGCTCTTCTCCAGCCTGTCTCATGCTGTCCCTCCCCACCAGCCTTGCCACCCCCCGCCTCTCCTCCCAGTGCCTGATGCCTCGCCTTTTAAGCAATGGAGTGACTAATTGAAAATGCATTCCAATGTTTTACAAGCAGC
>NW_010538300.1:119325-121578 GCF_000687285.1 Phaethon lepturus
ATCCAAATGTTTTAAAGCTGGCAAGATGCTGTTTTAACTTGGGAAATAAGGCACTGGTTCATGGCCTGGATGTGTGAAAAAAATATGGCTGAATTCAATAATTCTGTTAAAAAAAATTAAAAATCTCACTTCTAGAACCGGTATGAGTAAATCCAAATATTACAAATCTTTAAAGCAAGTCCATTCTCTCTTGGTGAAATACATGATCTGGAAGACAAGAAACTGTAAGTCCTAAGTTTAAGAAATGCACAAAGTAAATCGTACACCAGTGCTTGAACACAACCAGAGAAAAAGCAGTTACAAGCAGTCGTAAATCCAAATTGCAGTTACCCTTTGGGAAAGAAAACAACCTGGAGACAGTCAGTAATGGCTGAATCATGACCGGTCGGTGGCCGACCAGTCTGGGGTTCAGTGCATCTGATCGCACACAGCAACTTAGAAGTTGGCTTCATCTGGCAGCTGCAGAGATTTAAGGGTTTTGTTGCTTTGCTAAACAGCAGGTCTGATTGTACAAAGCCTGCACTTTAACAGTTAATCGTTAATCTTAAATTGCATAAATGTGTCTCATCGACTTCTCACTTCTACAAAAAGTCTGCAGAGACAAACTTTCAAGAGATGGCTTTTTTTTTCTTTTAACACAGATTGTGATTTTAATGGATTTTCAAGTACTTTCAGGTTTTGCTCATGACAACTGCTACAATAAAAAGCCTTATGAACAAAGATGTGTTTTGTGCCTATTCACCTAGCTGAAAATGACTGTTACGGTGTACTTTATTATGGGAGAAATGCTTTCCAGCCTCTCTGAAGAGACAGTCTTCCCCAAACGCCCATCATCCTAATTATTTTTAAGGTGTTTGTAGCTTACTTTTAAGCAGCATACGAGCCAAACTGCTCCGTCCTGTGCTAAATTTCTCGTTACTGGCTGGCAGGGGGGTTTCTTCATTCTGCAGCACTGCCAGAGCCAGAACACTTCTGCAGTCCGAGGCAGGGCTTGCCCTTCCTAACCCAAAGGAAAGAATGAAAGAAAAGAAAAGCTCCTTGTATTTGCCAGACATGTTCAAAAAGAGCTACTTGCACACCCCAATCTGCTGCTTTCATTCCATTCGGGGGAGTCATGGGTCAAATTTGGTAGAGAGGAAAATAGCAGCTGTTAACCGTTCTAGTGCCGCAGCAGACTGAAAAACCAAAGCTGACACTGTCTGTCATTTTAGTTCCATTCTTTTGGTGTCAGGTCATACAGTGAACACCAAGAGGTCCTTACAAATCCTTCTGAAAAGGTTATTGTTCAGGCTGCCTTCGTAACATAGTCCAGAAAATAAAAACTTTGGTAATGACCTTAATAAGTGCTTTGTTGTGAAGGCCGTGTTTTCACATGGATCACAGCTGCATTTATACAGTCTGCATACCATCTCATGCAGCACTGAAGTATAAATCTATAGTAATTAAATTGTGCTGAATGCATAGTGTAAAATGTTTAGGAAACTTTTTCCTAAGAGAGAAAGGAAAATTAGTGGCTCCATATTCATATGTCTTTAATAGACTCTTCAAATATTTATCTCTGGTTTTCTATCCATCGCAGAAGTCCAGAGAATAGGACGATTATTGGTAAGGGACTAGATGGAGATATTCAGTTAATTCCTCTTAGTCTTTCTTCTTGACATTGAGAAAACTATTTTTTATCTGTGCCCTACTTTCCCATCTGGGAGGGACAGATACCACCCTAGCAATCTACAGAGCAGAACACTAGGAAATTAGTAGAAGACACAAAAATTGGCAGCTTTACGAAATTCCCTCCTTTCCAAGATTGTTTTAAGTCTAAACCAACTGAAATACTGGTTCGTCATTCAGTGTAAAAGAACATGATCTGTTGAGACAGATGGCTTCTACCACTTCAAAAATTGAAGACTTGCTGTAGCAAAGAAAGGAATCCCTGAAGCTTTAAAAAATGGTCACCTATACCCTACCTTTTAAAATGAAAATAATTTAAAAGCTCCAAAGTCATAGAGGGAAATAAGGGGAAAATAACAAAAGGAAATCATTATGAAATTAAGAAAATGGTGAAATAAATTTTCCATTTCTGAGATTAATCTTTATTAAGATGAGTGTCTACATTCAAGTATTTGAAAGTGCCAACCACAAACACCTGCATTGTACATGGAACTTACACCCTTTAAGCAGAAAGAGAGAGACAAGGTCCCCCGTGACAATGTGTTTTGTTATTGACCTAAAGATGATGACATGTGAGTAGGGAAA
>NW_010538300.1:121609-134226 GCF_000687285.1 Phaethon lepturus
AGCAATCACATACATATTTCATATAAAGGCATGGAGGAGCATCCTTTTAGCCTGTGTATGAACTGCATCAGCACAGGCTGAGTTTATGTCTGACACTGGTCAGGATTCAAGATTTGCTGGGCTCGCTAGAGATAACACTGGTTCATCTTTCCTTCCTATCACAAAGGCAGCGAGAGCTGACAAAATGGGAAAACTACTTTTTGCCATAACAGCTGGCAGGAGATTTTTATAGGCACGAAAAACGATTAAGTGTCCTGATTCTGGGCATGTAACTCCCCTGGAGCCTTTGTTTAGAAGCGCTTATCTGCTTGCATAGGCACAAGCACCTACAAATCCATGTACTTGCGTGTGTACATCTAAACAAAAGCACCATGGAGCACACTGAAATAATCTATCACTCTCCAGAGGAAAAAACCCAACATGCTATCCCTATGAAAACAGTACAGGAGAGTGTTTCGTAACAGTATTACTTCATCAATAGAAGGCTGGAAATAAATTCATTTCTAAAATGCAACTTATCCATGCAAAAAGTTCACTAAAAAAGTCTTTTTCCTAATTCAGGGGAAATCAGACAAGACTTTTTTTTTCTTAATTACTGAGTGCAATTATTTGCTTTTATTATCTAATGAAACTTCTTTAATTTGTGAAAAACGTGTATCATGATCTTTCTATTTCTCAGGACTGCTCATTTCAAAAAAAGCATCACGTAAATGTTCGTTCATTCCCATGTTGGCTATTCTATTACTTCCTACATCTCCTCATGAAAGCATTAATAGCTGCTGGAGCCCAGATTACATTATTTATATACAAAGGTCATATTCACACATACAATTTGTTAACAAGAGATCCTTTCCTTCTGTTCAAAAATATTCAAAATCTCATATCACACTTTTCTGTCTTGCTGACCTCATTTACAAAAGCGCAAGCACTGTAGTGATTTTTCTCCCAGACAAGGCCTAGGCTGTGATTCCAATAAAGACAAGCACAGGTCCCCATGATGAAAATAAAACATTTTTATTGCTTTCTAAACCTCGGGCATAAACATTCATTGCTTCATCTGACAAAATCCAACCAATAAAAACTGCAAAAAGAGTTAGATTAATAGAACTAGCTTTCTAGAACATTGCTTTGCCCTCTACAATCATAGAATCATAGAATCTTTGGGTTGGAAGGGACCTTTAAAGGCCATCCAGTCCAACCCCCTGCCATGAGCAGGGACATCTGCAACTAGAGCAGGTTGCTCAGAGCCCCGTCCAGCCTGACCTGGGATGTTTCCAGGGATGGGGCATCTACCACCTCTCTGGGCAACCTGTGTCAAGGTTTCACCACCCTCATCCGGAAACTTTTCTTCCCTACATCTAGTAGAAATCTGCCCTCTTTTAGTCTCTTTTAGTTTAAAACTAAACTACCCCTTGTCCTATTGCTACAGGCCCTGTTAAAATGTCAGTCTCCATCTCTCTTAGAGGCCCCCTCTCAGCCCTGGCAGCTGCAGTAAGGTCTCCCCGGAGCCTTCTCTGCTCCAGGCTGAGCCCCCCCAGCTCTCCCAACCTGTCCTCATGGCAGAGCTGTTCCATACTTCTGATCATTTTTGTGGCCTCCTCTGGACCTGCCCATTGGTCAGCCCATTTCTCAGCCTGTTGAGGTCCCTCTGGATGGCAGCACAACCATTTGGTGTATCAGCCACTCCTCTCAGCTTGATGTCATCAGCAAACTTGCTAAGGGTACCCGCTGCCCCATCATCTAGATTGTTAATGAAGATGTTAAACAGAACTGGACCCAATACAGACTCCTGGGGTACACTGTTAGTTACTGGCCTCCAACTAGACTTTGCACCGGTGAACACCACCGGATCAGGCCACTCAGCCAGTTTTCAATCCACCTCACTATCTGCTCATCCAGCCCACACATAACCAGCTTGTCAATGAGAATCTTACAGGAGACAGTGTCAAAGGCTCTACTGAAGTCCAATACACAATATCCACTGCTCTCCCATCATCTACTAGGGCAGTCATTTCATCATAGAAGTTTATCTAGTTGGTCAAACATGATTTCCCCTTGGTGAATGCATGCTGACTACTGATGACTTTCTTGTCCTCAAAGGGCCTGGAAATGGTTCCCAGAATAAGTTGTTCCATCGTGTTCCCAGGGATCAAGGTAAGGCTGACTGGTCTATAGTTCCCTGGGTTCTCATTCTTGGCATTCTTCAAGATAGGAGTGACATTTGCTTTCTGCCAGTCTTAGGACACATCTCCCAGTCACCATCATCAAGCAAAGATTATAGAGAGCATCCTCGTAATTACATCTGCCAGCTCCCTCAGCACTCATGGGTACATCCCATCAGGGCCCATGGATTTACATCTGTCCAGTTTGCTTAAGTATTCCCTGTCCTGGCTTGCTTCCACCAACGGTAGATATTCCCTGCTCCAGACTTTTCCCTTGGTCTCTGGGACCTGGGATTCCTTAAAGGTGGTCTTGCTAGTCAAGACTGAGGCAAAGAAGGCATTCAGTACCTCAGCCTTCTCTACATCCTGTTAATGAGGTCCTCTGTCTCATTGAGCAATGGGCCCACATTAACCCTAGTCTTCCTTTTGTCAGCTATGTACTTATAGAATAGAAACCTTTCTTGTTGTCTTTGACATCCCTGGTGAGATTCAATTCCATTTGGGCTTTAGCTTTCCTAACTTCATCCCTGGATGATTGGATAATGTTTCTGTATTCCTCCCAGGTTGCTTGTTCTTGTTTCCACCCACTGTATGCTTCCTTTTTGTGTTTGAGTTTGGCTGGGAGCTGCTAGCTTGTCCATGCTGGCCTCCTGACATTTTTGCCTAACTTCTACTTTGCACCCCTACTTTGTCGGGATGAAACTCGCTTGAGCTTGGAGGAAGTGATCTTTGAATGTGAACCAGCTTTCTTGGACCACCCTTCCTTCCAGGGGCTTATCCCATCTTTGAAGATGTCAAAGTCTGTTTTCCTGAAGTCCAGGGTTTTGAGCTTGCTTTTTACCTTCTTCCTTGCTCTCAAGATCCTGAATTGCTCTCAAAGGTTGTTAACAGACAACCTTCTTTTCAAATCATGGATGCTGCATCTAAAATTCATGTTCATTTCATGATGTCAATAGTGAATTCAGGCTTCATATTGACGTTATTGATGACAAAACTGGGTGCAATACTTCTCCCAAGACACAATGATCCAGCTGAGGCTTGCTTTGAGATGTTAATTGGCCTGTGTTCAATTTAGTTTACCTGTGCTCTGTAATGAATAGCTGTAGTTTTCCCTAGACTGCCAAGGGATGCAAAGTAAAGAGCCTAGGAATACTAATACTTTTCCATTGTGATGTCATAAAGGAATGAAATGGATATTTTTGAAGGAATTCCTGGTTTTCATTAGTTACATTCCTATTAGTCAAATATTTTTCAGCCAAATATTTTATATCTGTTATGGTATTTTCTCTTTGTTGACAGATTGAGCAGCCTGTGAGTATGTGGGGCAGTCCACCTGACCTTTTTGAACCCACATAACTTTAACATGGCCATGGTGTGGCGAATAAAATTTCCCTTTCAGTGCAGATTAACCCAGCCTACACATGTGACTGTTGGTCTAATGATCTAATGATCCATTCCCAAGAGATATTTCTGGCTATCTAAATTTTCTATAAATCTGAAACAAATTTCATTAACCTTAGAAGACGTGAGCAGATCATCCTGCTACATTTCAAATACAGAACCAAAATATTTATCACCCAAGATCTAGAAGAACTTATTCCCCACGTCTGTCTTTCCTACAGTGCTATTAACAACTTTATCTCTGGTTAGTAATGTCCTATACCAAGAGTTCATATACAGAAGGTATTATGAAGCTGTTTTAAAAGAACCTTTCAGAAGAGCATGCAGCCTGGCATAGGGGAGCAATGCCACTTTTAATCTCCACCCGTACGTGCTGAAAGTTTTCCACCTCTTGCTGTAGTAAATTCCTGCTTCCCAGCTCCTCTCTGGCCACTCTCCCCAACTGTCAGAGGTGACAACCACTTTAGTGAAACCGCCTGAACAAATAAGTCTGTCATAGCTCAAACTCATGTCTGAGCAAAATAATCACTGTGGAAAGCTGTCTTGACATGGGCAGCAGGACAGCTTTTAGATACCTGGAATGGAAAAACAACACTTAAATATTAATACACTACAGATTCTTTAATTTCTGCTCCAACTGCTGTAAAACCTGGCACAAGACTGGAGAAATAGTAGCTGCAACTTCATCAGCCATTGAATTTGGCAGAAAGGAAAGCTTTACCAAGATCAATGAAGTGTTGCGGATCACGATTTATTCCGGAGTTCTGCTCAGGAGAGGAGAGAAGGGAAGGTGCTCTCCCCGCTGCAAGCACTGCTTGTGGATTTATTGAGAGCTATCATCTAAAGCTGAGAGACAAAATTCAGTGTGTATGGATACTCTTTGAAAGACTGCCAAAGGCTTTAGAAATAAGAACATAAATTGAAGGTGAATAAAACTGCAATTTAAACTATATCTCCAGCAAATATAATTAAGAAAATAACCTAGTGAATGAAAAATACACTGGATTTTTAGAAGCTATGTAATTTTCAATAATACAAGAAAAGGGTTCCTAAAGGCAGGAATTCCCAAATTAAAGAGTGAAATAGGAACCACTTTCAAGTAGATAGTCTCTCCCAGAGCCAAAAACTGTGACTGCTTTACCAGCAACAATACCAGTATGTGGCAATAAATGTTTGCAATCCCCTGAGCTATAGCACTGCTCTTTGCTCCTGGCACACCTTCAGCTTCTCCCACCTGGTCTTAGCCCTGACAGCCACCCCCATCCCCTGCTATGCCCTTCCCTTCTCTATCACATCCTTAAATATTTCATAACTTCTCATTTACCCCTGTTTCCCCTTTTTTTATCATTTTCTCTTGCTGTATCTCTATATATCTATGATGTTGTCCATACCACTGAGATGGCATAAGATTTTAGCCAAAAGTGTCCTTTTTCCTCAGTGTGGAATTTATTAGATTAAATAAACGATAAATAAAAAACTTTCTATTTTCCAATCAGTTTCATTCATAATTTTTCTGCTTTGGAAAATTATCTCTTTTAAAGCACTAGTATGTGTATGATTATTAGGGATGTACACAGTCCTCAGTCTGCTGTACTGAACATAATCATGTCACGATCGTTCATCTTTAGGCAAACACTGACTTCCAGTCTAGTGACAAATTCATCTTTATCCAATATAATGAAGTCCATAACAGACTTTGTTTTCATTGAGCACAATATCATTTATGTTTGAAATTACTTTCCTTAAAAAAACCAAACAAATCATCATTGGTATTTTGCTACCAACTGCATGGATACGATAGCCACGCCTCAGGAACTGAAGTCTCCCATCACGCCTCTATTCTCCTCAATGCATTACTGACTGGTGCTTAACGGAATAACACATCTTATTTTGAGGTTTGATTTGTGTCTCTTGTTTGAAATAGTTGAGTGGAGACACCTTTACAACACTATCAATTACATTATTGATTGATGGGTGCTCTCAGTCCTGGTAACGCAGGTGCAGGTGGTGGTTTCAGTACAGAGCACTGCCTCTCCTACCATCCTATGATCCATGACCTTATGAACTTGCACAGAGCTCCAAAGCACCAAGATTCTGGGCATCTCCTACTTCATCCGTCCATTAATTCTAGTAATGATCTCAATTTCAAGTATTTTCTCTCTAGCAAGCGTATTTTATGCTTTGCATAGATTGATATTTGCAGACTCTTCTCTGAGAATCCTGGTGTGACCTCATGGCTGACCCAGCTTTGAACATGAGGTTTGACTAGAAGCCTCCTGAGGTCCCGTCCAACTCCAGTCATCTTAGGATTCCCAAATCCTCTCCATTCACCTTTTTTTTTTCCCCCACTCCACCCTTTTTAGACTGGTTATGGGTAAAGATACTAAATCTGTTTCTTCAAATCAGCAGCCTTTCAACAAGATAACTATATCAGGTTTTTCTATATAAATTCCCAGTTCCCTTGATTTTGAATTCATAGGACTAAGACTCACATGTAAGCAATAAGAAAACATATTTATTTCATTTGCGTTTCTGCACAGGTTCAGTTTTGAGTTTGGGCTGCTTGGACCTTCACAGTACCCTACTACACAAGCTAGTTTAAAGCCCTCTTGGCTGCTCCAGCTATTATTTGACTTCAAGGTTAGTGTTGTGCTCTATGGTTCACCAGCTGAGGGTCAGGCTGTGCTAAGCACAGACAGCTTTCAGCCAGCCTTGAGCATAGGTACGACCAGCTGTCTAGTGGGGAATGGAGTGAGACTGATCTCCAATACATCTCAGTCACGTTGTGGTTTCCACAAACTTGGAAAACTGGCCTTTTTCCAACATGGCAAAAGCACTGAAATTCCTACTGTACTGTTGCCGTATCCAGCCAGAGCCATCCCGACATGCCCTGTCTTTCACTCTCCAGCTTGCCTTACAACATAGAGCTAATAGGGGGGCAACAACTGCTCCCCTGTATCCTTCCAGGGCTCAAGGAGCAAGAGGTGGTGATGAGATTATAACAAAAAAAAGAAAAAAAGCAATGGTGTAAGCCCCGTGTTGGGGGTCTTCTAAGGATTGTGTAGCAGCTGAAGCCCAGGAATCTGGGGATGAGTCATTTAAGGCAGACACAAACTTTCCCCACCACCTCCCCACTTTCACATGAAAGGAAAGAGGGTCAGAGCCAAACCATCTGGACAACTCTGTGGGAGCAGAGGCCTGCGGAAAGGATTGGGCTGCCCGCAATGCTTAGCAGAAAACAAAGCAAAACATCTTGCTCTGCAGACCTTCCTCGAACATGCTCATCAACAACTATCTGCTGAGCATTTGCAATGATTAACCCTTACTTCCACTCTCCAAATGGGAAAGAAGATTAAGCTGAAGAAGAAGAGAATATTATGAAGGAGACAGCACTATGGAGAAGATGATATCATGAAGAGAAAGACATTAAATTAAATCTGTGGTAGTGTTTCAGAGGCACTGCTATTGAAGCTACTAGAAATGTGCAACAGAATCCGCAGCATGGTTAGAAAGTGGTATCAGGATTCTGAGTGTTCTACTGTTGTCACTCTACCTTACCATATTCACAAAGGATTTAGAAGTTAAATTTGAACTGGAAATTCATAGGAGAGACAACTGAAGGAACAGGATAATATGTCACTAGAAAAATGTAGATTTGCAGAGCTTGTGAATTTGTATGAAAATCCCAAGACAATTTCTTCATCGATCAGAATTCTAAAATGTTCTCTTGCGCAGATTACTGCAAAGCAGTCAAAATTAACATTTTTTCCTTTATTATTAGTTTAGAAAATCTCCAACTTTTATAGCTGCCCCAATTATCACTTTCTGTTAACCCCATTACCCCATGTAACTATTTTTTTCCTAGGACTATTTCAGTATTTTTTTCAGTTTTGAATCAACCAGCAATAAAACATACGAAGGAGAGAAACTGGCAATTGTTGTATAGAGTTATGGCATTTATTCAGGAAAGTATGAGCTTGTCTCATATTAAATATACCCTAAAATGGCAAAAATTGCCTTAAAATTTCAGTTAATATTACCACACCTGTTACCACAAGAAACAGCATATTGCCCCCTCAATATTGTATTGCCTATGAAGACTGTTAAGGAAAGATTTATTCTACCTGACACAGTTAAGATAAAAACTGTTGGCTAAAACTACAAAGACGGTTCCACAAAGCTTAATAAATCACAGAATTTCTGATATATACTTCCCATATATATTTGCTCCAAGCAGAAGCATGTAAGTAGAGGACTGCTGGTTTCATCAAAATCATGATGCAAACTTAATGAGACCAGCTCTGTTAATTTGGCTTTCTGACATTCAGGTTTTATAAAATGTATATATATATTTTTTGGAAATTGCAATGGAATGTGACAACCATCACTATTTCCTTCTCCTGGATTGCTACAGAATCACAACATCACAGTATCACAGAATCGTTAAGGTGGGAAAGGACCTTCGAGATCATCAAGTCCAACTGTTAACTCAACACCACCGTGCCCCCTAAACCATGTCCCAAAGTGCCACATCCACTCATTTTTTGAACCCTCCCAGAGATGGCGACTCCACCCCCTCCCTGGGCAGCCTGTTCCAATGCCTGACCACCCTCTCCGTGAAGAAATTTTTCCTAATATCCAATCTAAGCCTCCCCTGGCGCAACTTGAGGCCATTTCCTCTTGTCCTATCACTGGTTACTTGGGAGAAGAGGCCAACACCCACCTCACCACAACCCCCTTTCAGGTAGTTGTAGAGAGCGATAAGGTCTCCCCTCAGCCTCCTCTTCTCCAGACTAAACAACCCCAGTTCCCTCAGTCGCTCCTCATAAGACTTGTGCTCCAGACCCCTCACCAGCGTCGTTGCCCTTCTCTGGACACGCTCCAGCACCTCAACGTCCTTCTTGTAGTGAGGGGCCCAACACTGAACACAGGATTCGAGGTGCGGCCTCACCAGTGCCGAGTACAGGGGCACGATCACTTCCCTGCTCCTGCTGGCCACACTAGTGCTGATACAGGCCAGGACGCTGTTGGCCAAGTGCTTGTGTCCACTTAAACTGCTGGAAAAAGAAATAACACATAAAAATAGCTTTGGAATCTCTTGAAGTTCAAATTTAGTTGTAGAAAAATTGCTATAGGAATAAAATATATTTTAATTACCTCAGGAATGATTACTACTAAAAGGATTTTAAGGTACGATGATATTTGGGAGTTTTAAAAAAAAGACAATACAGAGGTAAAGGAAAATCATCTTTAGGTTAAACAAATGTCATAGGAATGTATTTATCAGAGAAACATTAGGGGCTTCATATATAACTAGCTTGCTTTCACACACACATGTTATGTTATGATGTAAAGTGGATTCCTGAAAAAAAATATGCAAGAAATAAAAACTTATAGAATCATAGAATAGTTTGGGTTGGAAGGGACCTTTAAAGGCCTTTAAAGGCCATCTACTCCAACCCCCTGCCATGAGCAGGGACATCTGCAACTAGATCATCCTGCTCAGAGCCCCGTCCAGCCTGACCTGGGATGTTCCCAGGGATGGGGCATCGACCACCTCTCTGGGCAACCTGGACCAGGGGTTCACCACCCTCATTGTGAAAAATGTCTTCCTTATGGTCTAAAACTGCCCTCTTTTACTTTAAAGCCGTTACCCCTTGTCCTATCACAACAGGCCCTGCTAAAAGTCTGTCCCCATCTTTCTCATAAGCCCCTCTCAGCCCTGGCAGCTGCAGGAAGGTCTCCCCGCAGCCTTCTCTGCTCCAGGCTGAACAACCTGTGTCACAGTAGAGGCAAATTTCTTCGTCTCTACTTTGGCAGAAATATAGGAAATGTGCAAGAGATGTAGATAGAACATAAAAGCTTCATAGTGAAGTTGGGCAATGGTACAACTCCAAATCTTAATTAGTTTATTGATTAACTCTATAAAGATGATGCCTCTTAACAAAAAGGGCATGTTACCCATCCTCTGCTTATTGCAGTGCTGCAGCTATTCCAGCAAGCTTAGTATATAGATTTATATACTTGTCTCTACAGTCCATTTGTATAAAGAAGTAGCTCAGAGGATTTAGCTAACCCCCATCTGGTTACTTTAAAAGCAGAAGTACAAAAATATCAAAGTAACAGAAACAAAAATCATTTTAACTGGTCTCCATCTGGCAATTTTAATAATGGAAATGCGAAGTTACAAAGTGCACCAGCTATCCAGGGCTTGTACAAAACGAAAAATTCTCATTAAAAACATTTAAAGAATTCCTGTACAAGACAGGTTAGCTGAGAGTTTGGCTGAAGTTCGGCTAACTTCACTATGACAGGAATCTAGGTCACCGTTTAACATAGCACAGGAAAAGCCTTTTTCTCCTAAATTTTGGGTTGTACAGCAATTCATAATTATTGTGTTGTAAACCAATACAATACAGCCCTAATGAACATTAGGGTGCCTTTCTTCTGAGTTGGGGACAAAGCCTGAATATGGAGATTTCTAAAATACCTCCTTCTGCAACTGATGATGTGACATTAATTTAAAATTTTAAAACTCCCTTACATTCTCAGAAATGTTTTCTTTTGGATAATATGTTTAGTAGCTGAAAGTGTTAAGATTTCTTAGGAAGGGTCTGATCAAATGCTCATTTGAAAGATGAAATGAGGAAAAACCTCACTGACTACTTTTCATTGAATCCTACGGATCACACTTGCACAGATCACACTTGCATATTTTATTAAGAAACTTGCATGCTGAGACCATCAGTAATGCAACATTTACTGCAACATATTTTCTAACTTAGCCCAAAAGCTTTCCATAATGGGTTTGGAGTGATCATGGTTTGCGTTTTTCTTCTTTTTTTTTTTTCGTTCTTCTCACTTCTCACTTTTGTTTTGTTTCACTTTGAATACTTCACAGTGTTTGTATTTTGAAAGCTGGCCTATTTTCCCTCACAAAGCAGCAGATTCAGTTTGTGGTATAAATGCTAAATCAGCATGTGTCAAACTTGTTAAACCTTTTTTATGCCAAGCCTTGAAGGACCTGATAAAATAAAGCTGTAAAGATATACATTTTAATAAAACATTATTCATGCACTGTTAGTCCACAAAATATTCTCATATACTATATAGAAATGAAAAGCAACATTTCTCTGGCCTAGAGCTAACTTTTTATGACTCCCTTGGTAATTTTTCCATTCTTTAATACTACTTTATTTATTTATTTTACAATAAGCTTTCGGAAAAGGGATGGCATTTTTCTCTACACGTTTGCTTGTGCTTTTTTTTTCCCCCTGACCTTTTACATCATCTATAGAAAATTTAATAGGGATATGGAAATCAGACAGGGTGACTGCTGGAAGCAATATGTGCTGATCAAAACCCAGAGACAGCAGCTCTGTCGAGAGCAGAACTGTGGTTGTGTGGTTCAGACACTGGCCTGGGAGTCGTGAGATCTGTGTTTTCTTCCTTAATCCACCTGACCCCCCTGAGTGATACCAGCTCTTTGTTTGCTCAACAGGAATGATAATATTTACATTCGCCCATTCTTTTGTCTATTTAAATGATAGGTGGCTTGAGAATCCTACTGTCTTTTATAGTGCTTGTACAGCGTACAGCATGGTGCAGTTATTTCAGCTGATGCTTTTAGATACTACCTTAAGGTAAAAATACATGATAGGGACCTAAGTATTCTGTGATTCTGTCCTCCTGCAAGTCTGAGAAAGGAAGCCTTGAGACAAGAAGGACTCCAGCGCCGGCTTGTAGGCAAAGCCAAGCTTTTGTGTGCTTGAATACTGGAGCATGAGGTTTTTTTGGTATTTCCTAATCTGCAAGCCCTTTGATGCATTGGTGTGTCTCAGGTATTCCAATAATCCTCTAGGCTTTCTGAAGATGTTCACTAGTAGGCACATTGTATTCAATGATAGATGTATAGCTATCTCTTGCCATTATTCAGGAAATATCTTTTGTCCGGTTTTCACCTATTTGAGCTCTGTTCACAGTTGTGGCGCACATCTCTCCGTGAGCCACCCATTCAGCTGTATCAGAAAACATGAAGAGCATCATGATATTCTCAAGGACATTGGCAGATTTCCAGGCTTCATGAATGTACAGACCTACAGGACCTCCAGAATAGGTCCTCTGGATGTCCCCTTCAGGGACTGGTTTTCCTACTACCCCTCTGTTAGAAGAGCAGCTACCATCAGGAAATAAAACTTCACTAGATCCAAACTTTTTTCCACCCCCACAGCTATGTGGAAATCAGTAAAACTTCTGTGGATATTTGTTCCCTCTTGTGCCCTGAGGGGTCATGGTGGGGGTCACTACCATTTTCTCTAACAGGGACATAGGCCCCAGATCTGTCACAACGATGTGGACCTTCTTCAGAGGCTCTCAAGAATGTAAACTAATCAAAGGGCTGACCACAGCTCTCCTTGAATTTGGCCATGCTGTTGTTGACTGAGTGACCAGCAATCAATTCCAGCATCTGGACTGATGAGGAGTTCTTCAAGAACAAACAAAGAATTTCTGTTTTGAGGCAGTAACAATCAGTTGCTGTGCAAATATCAAGGCCTGTAACTGGATTAACTATAGAACCATAGAAAACCACAAGGACTGCAGGAGATAATTATCTGTGATTCAGCATGACAAAGTATCACTTTCTCTTATTATGCAAAAAATGAGGTGCATGGAAAAGAGGCAGAACTGCTGTTGGGAATGTAGTTTAGCTCCTCCACTGTAGGCATTGGTAGCACAAAGCAACTTATTCTTCCTTTTTCTCCCCATGCCTGAGAGTATTTTTTCCTGTCTTGAAGGAGTCCCACTGTTCTTCCCTGCCTTCCACACCTGCTCTCTTCTTTGTCTGCTGAGCTACAAAGTAAAACAATAAACATTCGAGGCACAAAAATTCGTGTGGTTTGGCTCCCAATTCTCAGAAGCTGATGAACTGAGAAAGAACGGAAGATTTTTTCCTAATTGAGCCTTGAGTTCCTCCTTCAGCAGATGAGCTGCTCAAATATGAAGGTTAAATCCATATTCCGCCATACTTAAAGGTATTTTGGGCTGAGGATTTCA
>NW_010538300.1:134257-139234 GCF_000687285.1 Phaethon lepturus
TCTTGCCAAAAGAGCTGGCATTCAGGGAGTGCTGGCTGCTTGTGCCAAAGTAAGTAGAAAACTGTCCTAGGGTTTGCGAGGTGGGTTTTACTGCGCTGCCATGCTGGGTGGTTAATGCAAGCCACTTAGCATCTCCTTCCTCCCCCTCACTGTTCCTTAGGTTCAGGAGGAACAATGACATTTTTCTCCTTTGTACTGATTTGAAAGCTACTGATGAAAACCGCTGCTTAAGGATTAGTTAGTAATGTAGAGAGGAAATTCTTGGGGGGAAAAAAAAAAGAATAGTAAATATGCTTTTTAGTCCAAATGTATACTACATGTTTTTAAGGCAGAAAAAAAACCTTTCTCAGAAAAATGACATTTCCAGAAAAAATTTTCATTTTCACAATACTTTTTTTTTTTCTACTGAAAGAACATGGATGGAAAATTTCCAGCAAGCTCTGAAAACAAATTAATTCCTTGTTTTGCTAAACGTACTTTTATACTATGGTTATATTATTCACAAGCAAAGAGAATCTTAAAAGGAAAGACTGGTGGGTTTCCCATATCCCTGTAAGTGAAGCTGTAACCTTTGTTGCTGCTCAGAAAAATCGCAATGGGTCATAATGTTCCACTGTGTGTCTTAGACCTGAAGGAGCAAGGGAATTCACATTCATTTAAAGATACTGCAGTACTGCCTCCATAAATCCCCTCAATGGGACAAGATGTAGGCCTAGCTTGATGAGATAAAGATAGTGTTTTATAGCAAGTTTTCAAGCTTCATTCTAAATAGTCATTGATTTTGTGGGTATACATCAGATTTTTATGTTCTTCTGGATATCATTGTCTACAATTTCAACCTTTACTTTAAAAAGAGCAGCAATTGACTGCCAACACCCAGAATACATCCTACAACATCCATCTACTGTGTTTTAGGATCTTGCTGTAATGCAATAAAGCACTTTTATTTCATATGAAAGGTGATTTATACTGAAGTTAATGTCTTAAGTGTAACACATTGACACTGCGTAATGTTATCATAGCATCTATTTCTTCTCTAGGAGTTAACCTACTACCCAACTTGCGTTTGCAATGAATGTTTGCATAATGTAAAACAGCCACTTTGATACTAATAGAAATAAATGGCTGAAAGAACATAAAAAAAGAGAGCTTTTGCTTACTATTTAAATTCTTTCAAATAGCAGTGCTGTGTGAAATTCTAATACACTCTCCCTGCAACAGTCAGATATTAAAATAGTCCAAAGATTAGAAAATCACTTAAAAATGTAATTAATACAGAAGCACAATTCTCTGTGGTCTGTAAAATACGATGCATTTAGTGTAGCAAATAAAACATAGCATAGGACAGTCATCCACGTCTATCATACATCTAATCCACTAAAATATGTACATAGATTTACTATATTTGCCTTACAAACTTTGTATTTTCTGGCCTAGATATTAATTTTACAGCTGCTTTGCTGTTGGTGGTGTTTTTTTTAGTTATTTTCTTCAGAAAATTCCCAGTTTTAAACCAACAGTAACAAAGCTGGAAAATAAATATGTAAGAATATATCCTAATAAAAAAGTCTTACTTGTGATTTATAGGATCACAAGTTGGAAGGGACCAGAGGAGGTCATCTAGTTCAACTTCCTGCACAATCAAGGTCAGGTTTACTTTTCCATGGACAATGTCTTGTTATTGGTGCCTAAATCTTCACACTGATATTTGGTTAAGGGTTCAAAGCTAGGAAGATACTCTTGCTCTAGGCAGCCAGCTGCATCCTGAGCAAATCTGTGCACTGTTGCTTTGAAATGATGCTATGTTTTCCTAGGGATCTCAGTTCTGAAGCCATTATTGTGTCCCTGACTACTTCATGAAAGTTTTGCCATGAGGCGGTGTTGTTTTGGTTATTTCAGAGGAACTTGTTTAAAGATTTCAAAATTGTGAGGACTTCTAAAAGTTCGACAGTTTCCTGAAGTTACTTTGCATAAAGACTGAGATGCTACCACAGTTAATACACCAAAACCTTAAGGTCAGGAAAACAAATCTTTTGTAAGTGAACTGTAGCCATCTGAAACATGCTATATAACCCTTGGATCTCTGCTTTTCCATCCTATGCATTGATCTTCACATGCTCTTAGCATTTACCGTATCTTTATGCCCTATAATCCAGTTTCTGAGTCCAGTAAAGAAGACAAGTATCAAAATACTGAAGAGCTGGTTTTGCTAACTCTTAGGCAACAGTACTGTTATGAGTCTAAGGATGACACTGTGGCAGTAAGTTTAAAAACTACATTGCAGACTTTGATAAAGATGGAAGGCTTTGTAAACTTTTTTGAAACTGAGTTTTGAAACTTTGAAGGTATTTATTCAGACCAAATAATCTTCCTGAAGAGAGAGCCTGGACAGAGAGATGAACAATGTGAAGTAAATAATTGCAAGATTAAGTCTGAGAACACATTCAGAAACCTAATTCTTTTTCATTGGACACTATGGAGACTAAAAAGAATAATATTTAAGACAACTAAATATTAAGCAAAGAGGAAGAAAATTAATAATGGAAAAGAAACTATAAAATTAAGGGTGACTGGGAAAGCGCAAATAATTATATATTTAAAACTACTTTCTGGAAATTACTACCTCAGTGTTATGAGTATGATGACAAAGTGATAGGGTGTTAGTAAGGAGTACAATTAAACGGAAATAGGCACAGCTGTCAAATGCTCTACATGGTGGAGTTAGTACTACATAGGGAAGCAAAGATAGATGTGGTACTCAGAGCAGCACAGTGGCCTCAGTGATCATCGGGAGCAATCTAGTTGAGTAGTGGAGCATCATTCTCACACCTCCGTGTTGCTTCTGCTACCCAAAGTCGTTAAAGCCCTGAGGAGCCTGGTCTCACCTTGTTGCCGACTCCGCTGTGAGCAGGAGCTTGGCCGGATGAGGTCCTTTCTAGTCTGCATTAATCTATGAGCCGATGATCTTAGGATCCCAAGACAAAACCAGCTTGGACATCACTGTTTGACACAAAGTTGCAACACACATAAATGAACTGAAAGTCCATTTGGAGTTACACCTGAAGGAAGAGCAGGAGAGAGGGAGTAAGAAAGACCAAGAGTGGCCTCTTTTCCTCTTTCTAACTATGTATGTTCTTTCAGGCCTTAATTACAATACATTAAATGCGACACTAATTATGTGTGAGCTGCTGTGCAATGGGTGAGCAATATTTTCCATTAGGTGTCAGGGTCAATGATATAGATAATTACGCAGCACTGTGGTTCAATACATTCATTCTCCCTGAAGTAGTAGTAAAACGTACGTTGACTCTTGGTAACCTCAGTGTAGATGTTGCAACCTTGTAATAGATGTGGATGCAATAAGCTGCTTGAGCTTGTCTACTTGAGATAAGGTGTTTTCTTAAGTGATGATGATGAATGCTGCTCTTCTAGGGAGCCAGAAAGTGTCATTAAACTAGCTAATATTTTGCTGCCCTCCCATGTAGAGCAAGCATTGCTAAAGGGCAGCAGGGCTGTCAAATCCTTATAGGCTGGAGCAGGGAATAAAGCCGAGAGAAAACAGGATGAAAAAAGTAGATAAAGGGCCTAAGGTGAATTCAGGCCTAATACACAGTACATTGAGTTGTTTTGTTTGCTCGGTTTTTTTCCCTTCCTCAGTAAAAGTAGTTCAACGGTAATATTTTTTTGAGAAGCAGGACACCCCCCTCCAACTCTCCCCACACTCCTCAGTCACAAACAGAGTTCATTGTCTATCAATAAAAGCATTTCAGATCTCTCTAGACCTGGAGACACCAGGCAGAGTTATTAGTTCTTCTCCAGCTTATTTTGAGGTGCCAGAGTTCAAAATGAAAACGTAAAGATTGCTGGTAGCCATGCCAGAGTGAGAGAACTACACAGATCTATCCCTGCATCAGTCTCTGCATCTATATAAACACAAACAAGCACATCCAAGGATATAAAATTGAGAATAAATGCCTCTGTGCAAAGCATTTTTCTCTGTGACAGGCCTTAAGAAACTAGAGGGCAAATTCTCTGCTGATGTAATTAGCACAGCGTTGTTAAACTCCATGGACCTGTACCAGTTCAGAGACACATGAGATTTGACCCCATTACTTTATTTAGTGACATTTGCAGTAATTTCAAATTGTCAAGTCTGCATTGCTGTATTCCAACAAGTAACACCTTTAAACTCTGCTAATAACTTTTCCTCCTCTGAATGTTGTGCAATTGTCTTTCCTTTATGATCAAACCTAAGTGATGAAAGTAGATGATTTTTTAGTTATCTGTGTAGCAGTTTATATCCCGAAGAACACCAACACAATTATCCACTTTGTGAAGACAACTGCAGCTGGGGAAAACACAACAATCATTTTATATTGATATGAGACAAATATATTTAGATAGGAAATACAAACTGTGAGGTTTCTCTCTTTGACACTGTAGGCAGGTAGGAAGAATTTGTTCCTTTGTCTTAAAAAAATCAAGAAAACCTGACAGTGTTTTGTGAATTTAGGAAAACAGATTTGTTCTTTGATGACTTGGAAGACAACATTCCTTATGAGGAATCACTGGCATCTTGGTGCACACAGGTTTTCTTTGGTTTGTCATCAACGTAAAGACTCCAGGTAACACCTTGGTTAATTCAAAAGATATGGTAGGCTCATATCCGATGCTATGCATTTCCCTGAGAAGTGGAATGAGCTGCCATTAGGGAAACCCTGCCTATATAAGCATGCTTCAAGAAAGAGTTGCTAGTTTTAAAGAAGCAAATTAAAATGGATTACATGCCTGCAAGTGAAGAATGGCCCAGTGTAGACTCTGATGGCTAATAATGGTGCACTGAGCAGAAGGAAACCAGAATATACGTCTCTATTGTACAAAAGCTGAAGTGTTCTTATAGAGTTCAAAACATACCATCTATTTATGAGTGTTGCTCTATTGCTTTTCTGATAAATCACAGAATCACAGAAACACTAG
>NW_010538301.1:0-20000 GCF_000687285.1 Phaethon lepturus
ATTTACATTTATATCATATATTGTGTATTGTATATGACATACATTATACACAATATTTATATATATACATGTAGCAGCTTTACAGATATCAAATCTACTTTTAAAAATACATAGAGGGATAATTTTGTGATTATACATGCAAATGTCTAGCTTGTAACTGCAGCAGATGTTTGTCTACAGTTGGGAACACGACTTATATACCAACAGTAAAAAGACTGTGTATTGGGTTTGCATGGCAAGATTTTAGTAATGGGGGGAATACGGGGGTGGCTTCTGTGAAAGAAGAAGCTTCCCCTGTGTCCGACAGAGCCAACGCCAGCTGGCTCTAAGACAGACCCACCACTGGCCAAGGCTGAGCCCGTCAGTGATGGTGGTAGCACCCTTGGAATAACGTATTTAAGAAGGGGGGAAAAAATCTGCATCACTGTAGATGGAGAGAGGAGTGAGAACATGTGAGAGGAACAGCTCTACAGACACCAAGGCCAGTGAAGAAGGAGGGGGAGGAGGTTCTCCAGGTGCCGGAGCAGAGATTCCCCTGCATCCTGTGGTGAAGACCATGGTGAGGCCAGCTGTCCACCTGCTCCATGGTGGAGCAGATATCCACCTGCATCTCTTGGAGGTCCCCAGGCCAGAGCAAATGGATGACCAAAGGAGGCTGTGACCCTGTGGGAAGCCCATTCTGGAGCAGGCTCCTGGCAGGACCTGTGGACCCATGGAATGAAGACCCCACACTGGAGCAGATTTGCTGGCAGGACTTGTGACCCAAATCCATTCTGTCAACTCCCATTGTCACATGGCTACACGGCTTTTGACCCTTGAGTGCGCTGTGCAGGTGCGGGGAGGGAAAAGTGCCTTTTAGTATCAACTTTTACACCAGTCACACACAAACTTCTTAGTCTGCTTCAGTCCAAATAACTACCTATGATACTAATTATAGATTTTTAAAACAGTTTCTTGCATTTATACTCATGTGGCTTTATTTTAATGTGTTATTTCTTAAAAAGCATATGATTGTAGATAACTATTAGTTATAATTCAGTGATACAGCCATCTTTTACAGTGACTTATTTTTTCCTGGATATATTTTTACTATATAAAGGGAAGATTTATATTCATTACTCTGTTTTAAGTAAAACCTCCATTTGCCTTAGTGGCAGCTGCAGAAATATGGTTTGCTTCAGAGCAAGGAAGACTTACAGGCTTAAAACAGTCATGATAGCACTGAAGCTGTCTTAAAATGAGGTTGGAGGTCAATATAAGCCTATTATATCTTTGCATAAGTAACCACAGGTTCACCAAATAAGATATCAAGTGGCCTATTTCCCAAAATTCAGTGTTTCAGTTGAAATTTTGAAACCTGTAGGAAGATTATCGGGAAAAAGTATGAACATGTTGAACTGTGGTACAGCAAGTTTGTGTTAGAGGCCAACAGCTAACAGAGATAGAGCACTGAATGGTACTAAAGTTGCCAAAGCAAGGATAGTAAAAACAAATGGATTTGAATCACTGTGACTTACAGTGAGTTAAACAGAAATGCCAGAGAGCACATAAAAGATATGATATTTCACAGTAGATAACCTCCAACATGGTACCACCAGCTGACACCCTGTCTTTCCGTGGAACAGAAGGCTGTGTGAACCGAAATGCTGAACAACTTGTGTCCGTGCTCTTGATGTTGTTATTGTTTGCTGTTGTTTTGATTTGGCCTGGGTTTACTGTTGCAAGTCATTAATACGCTCCATTTCCAAGTGCACTGCCTCACTGCACTCATTTGGGGCGCTCAGTCTACTGACACGTTACCTCCATCAAGAGCCCTGGTATGAATCTAAACTGCAGTAAACATATAATTCTTGTTGATTGTTAAATTCATATAATTACTGCAAATAACTGATTACTCTATAGCGGTCTTCTCCAGCATGTCCAGAGCAATTTAGCTAATAAGGGAGGCAGACATGCAGTTTTGATCTGTGACATACAGTTGTTTTTGAGTGACCTGCTGTGAATATATGTTAGAAGTGGTTGTGAGCTTTTCCTGAGTGGATTTCTCATCACAGAAGAATAGATTGCTCAGTCTATAACTTTTCACAGAGAGTGTTTGTGAAAAACATTTGGTTGAAAATACTCTTGAGCCTGGGATGTAATTTCTAGTCGAAACGGGAGAAATAGGGAACCATTAGTAGCATTGTGATTAGAGTCATTGCCAGTGGGGATTAAAGTTCAACAGTCCCTTCAGGAGACTTAATTGTAATGCCCCATTTTCCCAGCGAATGCTGCGACCAAAGGGCTGTGTAGCTGCTTCGGGGTCAGTTGATTCTCATTTCAGTCTGGAACAGGAGCAGATGAATCGCCTCAGCTATGTTAGAGGTGAGAAAACAGGAGAAACAATTGGCCTCTGAGAAACATTTGAAAGGTAAAAGGTCTTTCCATTCTACAGAAACAAAATTCACATTTTGTGGCTTCTTCACGTTGCCAAAGCGGACTTACTGAAATGATGAGGTCTGCTGGGGCAACTGCAAGAGCCAAATACACCTGTAGACATTTACCACAAAGGGAAAAGTCCAGAGGCATAAATCTGTCCATCTATGTTGTCAAGTAAAAAGAAACAGAACATATCATCTTCCTCAGAACATACTTACCCCCTTTTTAACTGAGAGAGTTAAAATATTTTTGTTTGTTTGTTTTCCCAAATAATTAGAGGAAATAAGCAGTACAGCAGCAGGTAATACGGAAATTTGTCCTTAGCTAGGGGCTTTATAAGCACCCGTAAATAATACTGAAGCTAAATGGTCCTTCAAATCTGATACCTCACTAAGAAAATTGCAGCTTGCTCAGAATTCAAAGAATCATCAGTGGCAATTGTGAAACTCAGCGAATATCTAGAATTTCTAGCAGGGGATTTTACATTTCAAAGTTAACTTTGATGTTTATAAACAAGATTGCAAAAGCATGTACTCTGTCAGAGCTTAAGACCATTGGCATTATAGTACTGAGTATTCAAAATGCTTTAAATCTCAGGTGCTCAATCTATGATTTATAGGGTGAATCTGGATTGAATCCATAAGAAAAAAAAACCTTCTCAGCAGTGAGATTCATAACCTGAGAAACAAACATCTCAGCTTCATTCCCGAGAGCAGCCATGATAAGGTGTATCAGTGAGCAGCAGCACTGAGGTGAAGCACTCAAAGCTCTGTTAAGTGGCTCTCCTGCTATGTGTAGCAGAAGGAGGTACAGTGATGGCTTGGAGACATTTTTAAAAAGTTGATTGTTTTGAAGTAATTCTGTTTGATACTAGCAAGGAGAACGCCTATCAGCTCTACCAGAGGATGTGAGTTTTCCTTTAAAACCAGACCAAATGAAGAGTCAACCTGTCCGTGTCACTGCCGTGGCAGCGCAGTGTGAAACGCTCCCTTCTCCCATGCCACAGACAGACCTTTATCGTCATTCTGGTGGCCAGGGCTGTGTGTCTGAGGAGAACTGCGGAATTGGAAAGGACGAGGTGAATGTGTTAACCGTGCTTCATAGCATTACAAACATACCCTGCTGGGATTTTCTCAGAGGGATTGGTGTTATAATAATTGAATCAGTCAGCATGAACTCCTGAGTGTCCATCGTGGCCACAGAAGATTTTCTCTCTGTGCCTCAAGGCAAAGCTCAGGACAGCTGCTAGCCATAGTGTACGGCAAGGACTGACTTCTGCCAGAGTCACGCTGTGTCGCAAAGAGAGGGAGGCAGACGGTGGCAGAAACTCTGGGAACGCTGCTAAGTCACTGTGCCTTCCCTGATTTACAGACTTTTCTAGGCTTTCCTCACAGCCCTTGAGAACACCTTAGGTTGCACAGATCTATGAAAATGATTCTCCAACTAGAGGATATGAACCTCTTCAAGGCATGAGGGTAGAGTTATATTGGGTTACTTGGAATATGTGTGCTTAGAGAAGTGAGAACCGCTTCACTCATCACTGGGGTAACATACTTAAGACCTAGATCATCAGGTAAGGAAAGTGTGTGATCATGTAGAAATTTTGCAGTAGCTAGGCATCTAGATCCAGGAAATGTGGCCTCTTGTTGTCAGTGAGGAACTGGATGGGTTTGAAGACCCTTACAGCTCTAGTTCACTATCACAGATACCTTAAAAATGTCAACCTTTAAAGAATTACTGATGTTTGAATTAATTTCTAAAGTACTTGACAGATGTTACAGTCTGCTTTATCTTAGCTTCCCTGTGATAAAGACAAGGTTTAACTGATGCTTCTGTTTCTTCTATGAGATATCTCTTAAATGCTTCTTATAAATTATTTACAACTAATTCATATTTAATTGTTTAGTAATGAATAACAAGTACTTCTATTTATAAATGATAAAATATGCTGTGTGATTGTAAGTCAAAAGTTAACTGAAACACTAATTGTAGTACTGAAAAAATACAAGTGGGAAAAATGCACTTTAGCAGGAGCTTTCGTTGTTGTGGCTATATTGACTATTCTTCCAATAAGAGTAGCAAAAAGTGACGACTGCATCAATATTTTTTTGTGATTAGGTAATACCTGATGTTTTAGACCACTTAATGAACTCCCTCATAAAGATTAGTTTAAAATCCAAATGAGGTCTAGGTACAGAAACCTTAGCAAGTCCAGAGTAAACATGGAGGATACACGAATCATCTTGGTTGATGGTTCTGAGAGATCAGGAAAATCTTACTGATTTCTATGGTGTTGGACCAAAAGCCAGGTCATACATGGAGGCTGTTATTTGGTGTTTAAGGATGCTGGAATTGTAAGTTCCAAGTTTCATGAGGGCAAAAACATAAGGACTAAGAAAGTTCTTCCCCAATGTGTCAAAATGGATTTAGTTGTTTTGTTTCAAGGAAGAATCTTAGAGCCAAGATCTACAGCACAATTGAAGAGGTCATTTGCACTTCCACAGTGCCGTAACAATAAATTCCTTGGGACTCCCAGGGGAAGATCACGTAAGTGTCTGGATTATTTCACAGCTGGTCGGGCTGCCCATGATTTTCAAAGAGTTGTCCTGAAGTGGGAATTGCGTAGAGGGCTATGGCACTACAGATATATTCTGTGTGCTGATAAACCAATAAAACCTATTTATGAAAAGTATTAACTTTTTCAATCTTTACAGGGAATGCTAAAAGTGGAGTTACAGGCATGAAGTATTGAAAAGGCATGATACTGCAATAAAGCAGCAGAAGTTTGTGCTCTTCTCTTTTTCTCCAATAGTGCTATTACTGCATTATTGGAGATCCTGCAGGTGCAGAGTATTGCACCCAGAAAAATCCAAGCCTGAGTAATGCAACAATAAAGGTACCATTTAATATGGGTAGACAAGAGGTTACATTTCTGGATAGAAATAAAAGGGAGCTGCCTACAAGGATGTAAGCACAAGCAGCTAAAGGCCACTTCCAACCTTACTCTGCTGATGCTCCAACCTGGCAACATAGTTCAGATCCATCACTAAAAAGGGGGTTACACCATTTCCAGAAAGAGGCCAGCCACTGCATACAGGGGAAACATATGCCTTTGCACCCACCTGTGCAAATACACCAAAGACCGTCTCAAAGCACAGGAGCTTGAAGTTCTGGACTGAACTTCACATTTGAGTGTGTTTAGGTAGCTGGCTGGAACACTGTTATGGTCACTAGTGCTGTGCCTTAAACAAAAAACCTCTCCTCTGTTGAGTAATACACCCAAAACCCAGTGGTGTGTGGGCATGTTTTCCAGGACTACAGTACTTCTTAGCTGATGGAAATGTTTTGAATTATGATAGAAATTTCAGTTCACTGGGTACATTCTTTTATCCACATAGAATCATCTTTAATCTGCCACCAAATTTTTTTTTATTGTCAAATTTTAATTTATAAAATCAACAATAATGAAGTCACCAAATAAAATTAATCACATAGGACAATGTATGGAGGAATGTTTTATAATTTACCAGAGGAAATGAACAAAGGAAAAATGATAGGGCTAACAAGTCCAAAGGAACAAGCAGACCTGACTCACATTGTAAATGTTATAAATAAATGTTATTTATTTACTATCATTCTTTGAGAGAACTGGAGGTGGAATCTTGACCTAGAAATTCAATATGTAGGAAAAAAACACATGTTGTGTAAAACTTTGTGTAAAATGAGTCAACCTGTCTCTTATGTTCATTCCTGGCTGAAGTCGTTGTCTTTAGGAATGCAAACGAGGGACTTGAAAGCTTGAAGGGATCTTAAGAGATCGTCTATTCTATCCCTCTGACAGACGCTTCTTGAATTTCTTTCTAAATCTCCCTAGGCAGTCAGTTCCAGTCCTTCACTATCCTTATTGCTAAAAATGCTTCATAATGTCTAATGTGAATCTGCTTTGTTGTGATTTAAACTTATTATATTTGTTTTATGCAGCACTGACATGGAGAAGTAGAACAAATTATCCCCTTCCTTTTTGCAATGACCTCTTATGAATCTGAAGATTGTTACAACCGCTTTCCTAGTAGTCTTCCCTTCTAGGCTAAACAACCCTAGCTCACTCAATCTTCCTTTGTGAGCAAATTTTCTAGACCTAATATCCTGCCTAATGTTCCCCCTGGACTCTCTTCATCTGGCCCACAGTATTTCTGAAAGTGTGGCACTCAAAATAAAGTACAGCATTTTAGCTAAGGACTAGCATTTGCAGCAGAGTAAAATGATTATTTAATATCTCTGCTTTTGTTTCTGCATCCCAGCATGCAACTTGCATCTCCTGCATCAGGCGGACATTACTATCGTACTGAGCATACAACCCACTGCATCCTCAGATTCTTTGCTTTGGAGCAGCTGCCTAAAGAATTCCATATTCTGTATTTGTGCAATTAAACATTTCTGACAGATTTCACTTTTCCCTGTGGGAAAAAAGTTCTATTTTTTCTTATCTTCAGATTGAATTTATTGTCTTTAGGTAACATTCTGAACTCTAATCTGTCCTCCAGGAAACACTACCTAATACTTAGGTATCATCTGTAAATTTACTAAGCATATTTCTGTTTCATTGTCCTAACCAGTAATGGTAGTTTTGGATAACAGCGGAAGTAAACACGTCCGTTTAATACCTATGTCATTTTGATATTTAACCACTGATGAATCTCAGTGTCATTTCTCACACAGTCTTTCATTCACCTTGTAGTACTTTTATCTCGCACATTTCTGGGCTTGGTCAGGAAAGTAATACATGTGACTATAAATGCCTTTCTGGTCAAGATGTATATACATAGGGAGTGATTCAACCATGTACACATAAACAGCTAGTGCCATTCGGATACCTGAAAGTATTTCCAAAGGCCTGGATGATAAGACATAAAGCCAATGGGACGCTTGGACTACTTTGGAGTATTTGAAGAGTGGGCATGACAACCTAAAAAAACTACAATAACAATGTCTCAAGTCAGAAGAAGCTGGACACTGTTTTTCTTGTTCCGCTCTGCTCAGACTGTTAGATAGATATTAAAAAAATCAGGTAAGCCTCCCGTGACTTCCCCGTTCTGTTGTATCCCTTCCCAAAGAGCTGTCTTGAACAATTAAGAACACCAAACACTATCTGTAATTGGGCAGAAAACCTTTTGCTTATGACTTATGTTATGAAAATGGTATTCAAGGCCGAGGTGAGCATGATTAGAGTAGGTGGATGTCTCTGGCCAAGGAGGTGATTGCTCATTCCCAGTGAGCACCTTAGCATGCCTGGGGGGAAGAGAAGCTTCCGGAGGGCAAGGCAGTGCCAGCAGGCAGAGAGAGATGGACGTCATTTGGACAACCTGATGCTGCCTGACTGATCTGGAGCAGTATGTGGGCAAGGAAAATCCTAACAATTTTCATTGGACAACATATTATTTGCTCAAGAGATCTAAAGGCACTCAAAGAAGGGGAGAGGGACAGAGAAGTGAATTATGATTGTAGCATGCTGTCTCTTGTTCTAAATTGCTTTGGTACTTGGTACTAAAGGAAGAGAAGGAGGCTGAAGTGTTGGTAGTTTATAAAAGAGTCATGGGAGAGATCAAAGGAAGTACAGACAAGCTGAGCTGCAGACCACCTGAAATGCATATTGGGTGAAATATGGAACTAGTGTTCATGGGGTCAAACATAGAGGGGAACAGTTGACATGGCTTTGTAAGAAGAAATTCTGTCAAGTGAATCTATAGGAGGGTTTTGGTTGGTTTGATTGCTTGTGCTTTGGAGTCCAATTAGGAAGTGAAGAAAGGATATGTGGTTAATGCAGTCAGCCTGGGTGTATGAAAGGTTTTCCTAAGTTAGTTAAGACTCTGAAGGCCTGTAAGGAATCCTGGGATAAAAAGGAGGTCTTTGAATGTATGAAAGATCAAAGGGTGTGACTAAATGTCTCTAAGAGAGTTCAACAGGTTTCTGTGCTGTCTAGCTCAGTCACAAGTGACCTAGAAAGAGGAATGAATGACAAATTGGCAATTTTGTAATGATACATGACGGCAAACTCAGAAGGACTGCATGTGGGTTTTAGAAGGCAATGAAATAGATGAAATTTAGCATAGGCAATTGTGAAGTGATGCAAGCGGATAAAACCAATCTGAATTTCATATATAACATTATCTGAGTGTTGTGGTTTAACCCAACAGGTAGCCAAAACAACCACACAGCCATTCACTCACACCCCTGCCCTCAGCAGAATCAGGGAGAGAATCAGGAAAGGAAAAGGGTAAAACGCCTGCATTGAGATAAAGACAGTTTAATAGGGCAGGGAAAATAAAAGGAATATACAAAACAAGTGATGCACAGCACAATTGCTCACCACCTGCTGCCTGATGCCCAGTTAGTTCTTGAGCTGCAGTGCCGCCCCGGCCAGCTGCCCCAGTTTGTACACTGAGCATGACGTGGTATAGTATGGAATATCTCTATGGCCGGTTTGGTCAGGGGTCCTGGCTGTGCCCCCTCCCAGCTTCCCGTGCACCTCCCACCCTCTTGTTAGCAGGCCAGAGCATGGAAAGCTGAAAAATCCCCGACTGCCTAGCAACAACTGAAAACATCAGTACATTAGGAACATTTTCTCATCCCAAATACAAAACATCCCCTCACACTAGCTTCTATGAAAAAAATTAACTCTATCCCAGCTGAAACCAGGACACTGATCAAACCATTACCACCCACGTGAGACCTTTATATTTTCATGGAACACTTATAAACTCAACTTAACGCTTGGCAACAAGTAAAAACCAAAAATAATATCAGAAATTTCTTAAGAAAAATATATGCTAGAACAGAATGTAACTTAGAGCAAAAATCTGTGGTTCACTCTATCTTGTATGTCCTTAGAAAGTGTATAATAGAACAGGGAAAAAATCATCAGATAGTACCAAGAGTGAGCAAAGGTTTGGAATAATGTCTTTACAAGGAACAACAAAGTATGCTAGGACAGTCAACTTCAAAGGAGGCAACAGAGGAAGAATAGGACATAGATCAATTGGTCACTGTCTCTTCCAATATTCTATTCTCATAGAAGATGCTAGATAGAGCTTGCCATTTACAGGAAACAAAGCAAAGGACACAAATCTTCACACTTACGGTTAACCTGAAGAACTCTTTTGTTACAGGAAGCTGTAAATGCTGGCAGTTTACAATAGGGTTCAATAGTTCAAGTTCATAGCAGAAAAATCCACAGAGAGTTGCTGAATATATGGAAGCTATTTCTGGAAGACTCTGTATTATATGTGATTGGAGCTTGGGGGTGTGTATAGCATAAATATCACCACATGCTTCCCCTATTCTTGTATTTTTTCTCTAAGCCTATCCGCTTTAGGCGAGCATCAAAGATAGGATGGGTTTGGGGTGTAACCCAGTATGAATGTTCTCTAATGATGAAAAAGAGATGTTTCCTAGGGACCTGGAGAAACTCTGTAAGATTGGCAGTAACCTTAGTTACAATTTATAGTCAGTGAGCAGGGATTGAGAACAAACCTGGAAAAAAGGAGGTGCCTTGCAAAGGCATAGTGGTAGGAGGGAGACATTTTTAAATCCTGTTTTATCTTTATACTATCTTCTGTAATTTGAAAAAAACCCTATTATAATTTCTGTTGAGATAAAAACTGATCTCTTACTACAAAAACTCTTCTGTTCTTTTTGGAGTACTCAGGTCTGATGTGAAGACCAAGTCTGCCTCTGTTGAAGGTTTAACAGACTTAGTCCTACTATGTCACTATGTCTTCTGGGTAACACTAGCAGTTTCACAGGAAAACCTTCCTTTGCCTGGTGTCCTGATTTGGCAATATACAGCATACTGTGGGACTGCAATACATTCAAGTGACAAATTTGTAAGAACAAAATAATGGATGTTATTTTAATGATAAAATAACCTGAACTATGGAAGACATATAAACAATGACTTTTCAATAATTTTCAAAATTATGGTGATTTTTCTAATGAGTTCCTTAGACTTCACCATCACAAATTACTACACAGAAGGAATAAAGTTTACATCTCTGCAGAAATGTTATGTCAGCCATGGCTCAGATATTTTTACAGGGAAGGTAAAAACTGAGTAATAAAAATGGTGTGAGATTAAATAGTAGAAAATGCGGGGTCAGGTACTCATAAAAACATCTAATATGCACTAAAGCTCACCACTTGGAAATAGCAGAGGAGGATGACATCTCTGCGGTGCTTCTATGTAACAGGCTCCTGGAATACACAGGAAAGGTATTTTCAACTAACAGAGAAAAAGCTTATCTGAAGACACAAGTTATGTGCAATCTATGAACAATTCTTGGCAGGCAAAGTCAAGACAGAGTGACTGCAAACAGAATGAACGCAACGATGGAAGACTGGAGCATAGGAAAGCTTGTGATGAAAGAGTGAAAAAGCTTGGCTAGTTTAGTGACCACAAGATTGAGGAGGACTGTGTAAATTTACCTGCAAAATAGCAAGATAGGAGACTATTAATTAAGGTAGAACTTGGTTTATTTAAGAACTAGAAGGTGGTACTACCTTTGAAAATAATTACATTACAAAAGAGAAAGGAGTCCCAGAATATTACTGAAGTGAGGTTTAAGGATAGTTATCAAATCAGAGTAATGGCAGCAAAAAAACACTCTAAAAATACTGCTTTTGAGATTAAGAGTGATTTATGAAAATGTTTGATATGGTGCCTACAGTAGCAGGAGACTGGACCTGATGCCAGAGGGTATTCTACTTAACTGAATGTTTCTGGGCCTAGGAGTCACAAGTTATCCTCCTAGAAATAACTGGGCTTGATCTTGAGTTCGATCTGTGTTATAATTATTGGAATGATATGTGCAAGTTAACTCCCTCTGTTAACTGCAGCCATGGAAAAGATATGAGGCTGTTCATGTTAACCCAATCTTTAGTCTTTTTTATTCTCATGAGATCCAAATGAAATGCAAAGTGCCCATCAGTGCAGAATTTGCATTTGTCATTGTCAGTTTTTTAAACAAAGAGGTATCTCTGAACTAGGTGTTTACAAGGTCATTAGCACATTAATGAATTAGAAAAAATAAATTTACTTTACCACTTACACACTAAGCACTAAAATTTACCATTTACTGAATTATACTACTTTGTGAAGCAAGTACTAGTTCGCTTAAAATGGTGTTCTGTTACAAACTATACTTAATGCTATAATGTGGAATTAAATATGAGGGGATACTTCTTGAAGTGAGATGCGCACTTTAAAAGTGTGTTTAAAGAAAGAGAAACAACATAATAACTAGATACAACTGAATGTTGATATGTAGACAGCCATTTAGCCTCCTGAGTGTATCCAGTATTACCAAAGTATATTGGCAACTTACCCCTAGCAAGGTCTCTCCATCAAGATGAGCTAAGGTAAAAGTTACCTCTGTCACACTGATGTCTTGGCCAAGTATTGAAGTTCAAGGTCAAGTCAAAAGTTTATTTCAAAATAAACAATAAAAAAACCCCCAAACCCTTAATGTATGGACATATTTTTAGGAACAGAAATTGGTGCCTGAATGCAGTGTAGTGGATTAATGAGTTGCTTTAATAGACTGGCCCTCTGCCTTTACAGCTAATTTAAATTCTACCAAGAACGAAGTGATTAAAAATCTTTCTGATTTGTCAAGGGTGAAGGATGGTCACCAGAAAACTAAGTCAAAGGATTTGGGTTTAGCTGTTAAGAATACACATCAGAAGAAATCAGGGCTAAGTGCTCAGAAATCAAATTTGTGACAGAAGAAAATGGTGCTAATACAATATGGCTGGATAACTTAAAAAGGCATTCTGCGCACAGTTGTAGTAAAGTGAAAAGTAAAAGATTTTTAAATGGTTTATGGGATATTCAGTAGTTAAGTGTATACGAAAGCACATTTTTCAGGTTTGCTCACTGCGGCCAACAGAGATCTACAGAGCTTAAAAAAGAAGTTGATTTCTAAAGGCAAAACAAGGCTGGGGAAAAAAGGTCATACCTGGTTCTGTATTACCTCTTCTAGCTCCACAGTGATTTGGGCAAGGCTACCTGGATATGGATATGGTGGTCTTTCTACTTTACCTGTTGAGAGAGAGACAACTTTTACTCTACATTCCTTTTCCCAAACTGTGGAAGGGGGAGTTTGCTTTTTGGGGTTCAATAAAAGTCAATTCCACATTGTTAAATATCAGTAAGCATTCTACAGTGGTATCTGTCACAGGTTTTCTTTTGGGAAATCAGAGACCAGTGCCTTGTCTAGATTAACAGTGGCAGGACTGGTGTGAGAGGGCTTGGAGTATTTTAAATGAAGTATGTAGACCTGCTCTGCCTATGTAATGATGTCATTGTCAGTTCTTACGTGGCACCAGTTATGAAGTGTAGCTCAAACATTGCGGCTGCCAGACTGCATGATTAGGCAAGTAGTAGGAGTTGTATGGATTGGTATGTGAACTGATGTTACTGAGAGTATTGATCTCTGAAATCTTTTATTCAGGGACTAGTGTGCACAAAGTAAAGAAGTCAGAACAAGAAAATACTAAATTTTGCATTACTGATATCTCTTGAAATGAGAACTGTACATAAAATGCTGGCATCTGTGCCCACTCAGAATGATAGAACTAGTCAAACCACCATACACAGGAGGTATAGTTGGTATGTATGATAAAAGACAAAAGGACTTAAGTGTGGCAAAGGGGATGTGATGGTGAACAGACAAGGAAAAATTAAGTCACTTTAGAAGTTGTTAACAAGGGTCCTTCATATATAAGATTTACCCTTGACTTCAGTGAATTGTGATTTGTGCCCCAACTAACAAAAATCTCAGGTTCAGGAAAAAAAAGTTGAATCCTGCACTGGAAAGAATTAGTTCTCCATACCTTTTTGTATGAAATAAAATAACGGAGCATGTATATGTAGTCCCATAGGGGTTTTCATTCTTGTGACAATGAAGTTGATGCATCATTGCAGACAACTGATTATTTTGTAACTCCTGTTTGTGAAGAGGCAAAGGAGTTCCTGGTTCTTCAAATTTGAGGACAAGTATGATTTTTAAGTTTGAAAATGGGAGGAAGGATTTCTTAGGATGGAAATCATTGTCTCTGCCATTTACTCTGTTGCTGAAGGAATGTAGGTAGGAATGTTTCTTTCTTTATCACCCTTGCCAAAAATGACTTTCCTGTCTCCTATCCTAAGACTCTGTCTTCCCTTGTGCTGTTGTCATTAAGTGCTTTGTGGATCCAGTGGGCAGATAGGAGTGACAAAGATCTTTTTTCATTGTTCTCACCCCCGTTCTAACAACATACTAGATTTAAAAAGCAATACCCCTGTTAAAGCACTGGCTACATTCATTTTTTCTTTTCAAAGCTAGAGTCAGAGAAGAAACCTTACTTCCACACAACTCAGCTGACTCAGTTAAACTTCAGCACTTACCATAATATACAGAAACAAGATAGTAGTTTTTAAAAATGAAAGAATTTTGCACCATTAGCAACATCCATTGATATAATTCACTGACAGGGTACAGGCATCCCTGGGAGCAACACTGACAGCTATACAGGAGCATCCTGTAGGCAATATTACCTCTATGAGTAAAAGTTTTTAAACATATCATTTTCTGTGCTATGCTCGGTTATTATGCCCTTAGAAACGACACTAGGAGCAGATTGCAGCAACAGAGTTCAATCTTGGTAACTACTTAGCGAGTCAAATAGTCAAATGAGAGTAAAGTTCTGCTGCCATCAAGGGTGGGGTGGGAGAACATGATGTCACACTGAAGGTGATTTCTCATCCTGCATCTGAGCTGCTGTGGTGTGCTGACCTTGTCTGGACACCAGGTGCCACCGAGCCGCTCTATCACTTCCCTCCTCAGCAGGATGGGAGTTAGAAAATAAGATGGCAAAAAAACCCAACTCATAGGTCAAGATAAAGGCAGTTTGACAAAAGCAAAAGCAAAGGCCATGTGCAGAAGCAAAGGAAAACAAAAGATTTATTCTCTACTTCCAGTCAGGAGGTGACGTCTAGCCACTTTCTGGGAAGCAGGGCTTCAGTATATGTAGCGGTGGCTCTGGAAGAGAAATGTCATAAATAATGAATGCCACCCTTCCTCCTCCTTTCTCTTCAGCCTTTTATGGCTGAGCTGACATCATATGGTATGGAATATCCCTTTGGCCGGTGTCGGTCTGCTGTCCTGACTGTGTTCCCTCCCATGATCTTTCCCACCCCCAGCCTACTGGTGAGGGGGGGATGTTGCAGAGACAGCCTTGATGCTGTGTGAGCACCAGCCAGCAGCAGCCAAAACACTGCTGTGTTATCAACACCTTTCTAGCTACCAACACTAAGCATAGCACCATGAGGGCTGCGATGGGGAAGATTAACTCCATCTCAGCCAGACCCAACACAGCTGCATATCGCAGATCAAAGGGTAGAAGCTAAATGAAATAAAGGAACTTACTGAAATTTAAAGAATGTTGTTGTCTTATAACAACACTGGAAAATCAAACTGATGTTGTATTTGTCACTCAGAGATGTCAGATGAACAATTTTAGCCTTCGCCATACCCCAGTGAGATAAAGTGCATTCACATGGAGAGAATAAAACAATAGATCTCATTACATCTGTTTTTCTTTTATAGTCTCAGGATTATGTTTCCTTTGTGATTGCCCCAAGACAAATGTGTGTTACAATAGCATTTGAAGCTATATAGTGGGATTACACATAGATGCACAAATTTGTGCTGGTGATCAAGGGAAAAAAGAATGGTAAAAAAGACAGAAGGAGAAGGCAAGGGACAAGTATGAATGTTGGCCCTACTATTTCCACTGTTTCAACATGTTCCCTAATGTTGTAAAACTTCTTTCTTCTCTTTCTCTCACAACCTAAACACCTTTATCTTGTTTTTTTATTGTATCTGTCAAAGAGGTTTGACATTTAATGGATATTTTCCTATAATTATGTCTACCTTGCTTTGCACTTTGGAAGCCTGCATTAAATAATGAATACTGAACCTAGAAAGACAGGCTTAAACATCTGTATGGTGTATTGCTTGACTGCTAGAGGGAGCAAAGATATGAAGAATACTAACTCATAATGATGTAAATACAAAGAAGATAGTCATAAGGGTTTCTGGCAAGCCTTCAGTATAAATTACCCTCAAGAGACTGCAAGCTCTCACAGAATGTGTGTATCCAGACAGTCAATGCTGGTAGCTCAGTTATTAGCATAGTCTTTGCTTTAAGACAGCTGAAAGAAAAGTGTCTGAAATAAAGGCTGCTCTTTACTTGGTTTTCACAGTTGCCATCAAAACTTCAATCTAGACAGTCAGAAATTTTCCAGGCACTGAAAGAGTTGTTTTTTCTTAAATCCTCATCTTTGACTGGATCTTCTCATAAAGACATGCAAGTTCAGTGTGATAGTGATCTTTGTGACAGATTTGAAATGCACACTGGTCTTAAACTGGGATGTGTTCTGGCAGCAACTTTCTTCAGTACAGAATTTCCTTTGCCTTTAAATCATTCTTTCTCTCTGTTTCTCAGCAGGTATACATCCACACAAAAATCAGATGCAAAACCAAGTGTCTGCTGCTTGGTGAGCACATCTTATACTGACATCACCACACTCAGTGAATGTAAAGATGTTAATTCAAAAACCTTTGAGTGCCCTTCTATTAGCTTGCAATGTGTTTGAACTAATTGTCCATCTAAGGAAAAAAACTTGACTCTATGCCAGCTATATTTGTTGGTCTGAAAGTAGATGTACAACAGTAGCTCTACATGTGTTTTATTTTGTCATTTAGTCAGGTTCAGATAACTTGTTGCTAGATATTGAGATTAATTGTCCCATTAAAAAGGCAGCTGCAAAAATTCAGTCAAACAGTGAACTTCCTATGGGAACGTGGCCAATGAAGGGTGAACACCAAGATCCATACCATGAGATGTGCATTGTGCTATAGTATAGTAGAACACGGAAAACTCATAGTAAGAATGAATGAAGATTGACCACCTTCTCTGTGAGAAAGGTGGAGACTTTCGTGTATCGTGAGTGTCCACCAGAGCAGAGCTTAAAGGATATGAGAAATCAAAGCTATATAGCCTGATAAAAATTTTTATTTAAAGATATGTCCTTTATCTTGTTTACTTGCTTCTTTGTGAAGCTGCTTGTGAAGGTTCAAAGTATTAAAAATTTCTAAGAATTTCCTGACTGCCTCTGTCATGACAATGATGATTAATCTGTCTTTTTTACAGCTCAATGGGCTATCTCTAAAATGTCTTTGTAAATTAAAGAATACCACTTTTCTGATAAGATAAAAAATTGAATAATATACCTTTTTTTAACTTGCTGGCAAAGAATCATGTACATTTGGTTCTTAATTTAAATAGTGCAATCTTAGTGTCCTTCATACAGAAAGATATTTTTCCCCCTTTCCTTACTGTTCTTGGTCTTTAAATAATTGCCTACTTGAAAAAAGCTAGGAACTTCTGTTGCACTCTAGGAATATTACATGACCAAAACTCAGTCCAGGCTGAGTTTCTATTTTCTAGACAAGAAAAAATGAAAATAAAATTTTCTTTGTAGTGGAGGACTAATTCTATTTTTAGTATACTGGTCACATTAACATGAATGGTTAAAAAGAAACAAGAATTCTATGAGTGGTTTTTGGTTTTGCTTTTGCTTTTTTTTCTAAATGTTTTCTAACCCAATCAGTCTAATCCCTTTACTCCAGCTAAAAAGGTTGTAACTTGTGGAAGAAATATAAAATTAAAGCTGGCACTCAATTGACTGTGTCAAATGTTTAGCATTGCTGCCAGCAGGTACCATCTTTGACCTGGTGATTGGTTACACTTTGCACTCCTTAGCTTCACATCACCTCCTTCTGAATTTTGTTCTGTGCAACATAGCACAACCTCATCCAGAGAAACCATACAAATTTCTTCTATTTCCCTGGGACTGGTTTTGTAGCATCTGAAGTAGAAGTGGTAGTTTGCTCAGTGTCCTCACTAACTAAGTAACCGAAAATTAGTTTAAGATGGCCTTGGCCTGAATAGATCCATTCAGGGCATAGTGACCCACTGTTGAAAAGGGTAATCATTCCTAAACATTTCCTTGGGGCTGTGATATTTTAAGGGGGAAAAACAATTGTGTCTTATGTTTCACAAAATGGCTCCCAGGAAAACAACAGTTCCACCAGTTTACCACTTTCTAACATTCACCAGCCCTCTAACACCAAGGTGCTGCAGCAATGAGGTCCCTGAGGAATACTTAAAAGCTGACATTTGTAAATGACATTTTTGCAGTCACTATTATGCTAATTTTACTTTATTTTGCGGTAACACAATCATATACTTTAAATAGGGGAAGTGAAATTACTGCCAGTGTACACTTCTCAAAAGAGCTTGATGCAGTACCTGAGTGCAGTGGTGCAACTATAATATTTTGAGTCAGCTGACATACTGAAACATCTAGGTGCTCAACAGATGTCCATGGTATGAACCATCTCTACCAGCAGCAAGTATTCTGTAATGTAAAACCACTGTGACTTCACACAAGTGGCCAAAACACCATGTTGCATGAATTTGATGTTCACTCAGATAACAAGCTTAAACTGTCTTATTGAAATCATGCTGATTTATTGCCAAAATCAAGCTGCTGTCATCAGAGTGAATAACGTTGTAATATTGAAGTGCAATTAAAGTGAAACATCCTTAATGTTTTAACATTGTTAACACATCATATATGGACATTATATTTATAATAATAAAATCTTAAATCTTCTATAAAAGAAAAGTGTTACCAGCCTACCTTTTTAATTTCACTTATAAATCTTTGTGATACTGTTCTGACTTCTTAGGCTTCCAACTCACCTAATCAATTGTGATAATTACGTACCTATAGCTTCTTAATCAGGGTTGTATTGTAAATGGGGGGGACATGTTCTCAACATGGAAGTGCATGGAAGATTGAAAACAGAGCTTTGCTACTTCTCTGGTTTTTAGAAACCTCTTTTTAGTGAGCAAAACAAAATTATAAAAGCATGCTGAGTAGTATAGTGTAAATATAAGTATCTTCCATCTGAATGTTGTCTTCCACCTCTGTTTGTGGACCTAGAACCTTGTTCTGATTCCAAAGGGTGCAGCAGCCCTCGAGCAAGCCCAGATGGTTGTAGAAGAAAGATTTCTGGAGTGGAGCTTATTGTGCAAAAAGATTTGAATTTATTCAAATTTATTCAAAGCATTATACTTTGGCTGGGTGGAAAGGACTGTGGCAATGGCCTTCCTGTAGTTCTAGGGAAGTGTTATAGCAGCACCTTGTAACATCACTTCATAAACTATGCTCTGCTCTTTCCACATAAGGACAGAGATCTCATTTCTTCTGATCAGATAAAAGAGCATTATTGTTACTGATTTTTTTTTCCTTTTTGTGGTTTTTTTTTCCTTATTTGCAATGCCAGACAAAGGCATTCACCTGAATTCCTCTATATTTTTAATCTACAAGTGTGTGGTAAAGACTTTTGTGTTCTTGAGGCAACAGCAAAATATTTTCAGTCACCTGCAGTAGTAAGAAAAGGTCATTTTTGTAGCCTACAGTCCCAGGTTCTCTATTGCAGCAATGTTCGACGTACTCATACCTTCTGAAGGTACATCCTATATACCAAGATGATAAGAAGTACTTAGACTATTCCTTGTATTTCAGGGTATTTCTAAAGGTTGATTTTTTGGCCACTTTTAGCCACCTGCGTGCTAAATAAAGTGTAATACATGGGAGAACCTGGTCTATAACTCAGAAGCGTTTTGAATCTTTTGCAGGTAAAATATTAAATATTCCATACACATGTAATTAGTATCTTAATAACTATTTCACCATTTTTGATGGAGTAAGTGGGAACAACTTTTGTACTGTGCTATACATAATGTAGATGTTGCATTTCCAGCTGGCTGTTTCATTTCAGCATAAGAAAGACATGGACCTGTAGGAGCAGGTCCGGAGGAGGGCCACAAAAATGATCCGAGGGAGGGAACACCTTTCCTGTGAGGACAGGCTGAAAGAGTTGGGGTGTTCAGCCTGGAGAAGAGAAGGCTCCAGAGATAGACATTCTTGTGGCTTTTCAATACTTAAAGGTGACTTCTAAGAAAGAAAGGGACAGACTTTTTAGCAGGCCTGTAGTGATAGGACAAGGGGTAAAAGTTTTAATCTAAAAGAGGGTAGATTTAGACTAGATCTAAGGAAGACATTTTTCACAATGAGGGTGATGAAACACTCAAGGGATTGTCCAGAGAGGTGGTGGATGCCCCATCCCTGGAAACTTTAAAGGCCAGGTTGGACGGGGGTCTGAGCAACCTGATCTAGTTAAAGGTGTCCCTGCTCATTGGATGGGGGTCGGACTACATGACCTTTAAAGGTCCCTTCCAACCCAAACAATTCTATGATTTTATGATTAATTTCTTTCCTTAAATCTGAGTTGTTTTTTCTTAGAGCATTTGTCCTGTTTTTCTTCTAGTGTTATGTCTATAATAGAATTATAATTTGTATATTAGAGAATCACAGAACATTAAGGTTGGAAAGGACCTTCAAGATC
>NW_010538302.1:0-1226 GCF_000687285.1 Phaethon lepturus
TTTTTTTTTTTTTTTTTTGCATACCTATACAGACTGGTGGGTTGGGCTGCCAGAAGTACCGATTTTCTACCTGAATGCAGGTTATTCTTTCATTTCCTTGTAGTTCATAGCCAGGGTCACACTGAAAAATGACAATGTCTCCAGGTTCTCTTCCATCCCCATTTCTAGTTCCATTCATGGGGACACCAGGATCGCGGCAGGCAGTAGCTACAGAACCTAGCAGAGAACGGAAAAAGTAAAATATTTTTTTTTCAATCCGTTTTTTCCCTGTTACATTTTTCAAATCAGGAAGCTCTGCAAATACAAAATTTTCCTACTCACTTCTAAAATTATGAGAAAACATCAAATAATCTGCTGTTTTTATACTATTATTTTTTGCCACCAGCTTTCATTATTGAACATTTCTAATTTTTCTTTTTTTTTTTTTTTTAAAAACCTCTTTGGAACATTGCAATATTTAGAAAGGAAAGTAGATTTACTTACACCTTGGACACTCGGAACTTCCAACTTACAGGAATTTTTAATATGAATAACAGAATGAATGGATTAGAAAACTCAGATTGTCCAACAAGCTGTGCATGCATACATCTTCTCTTGGGAAAGGAAACACAAGAGACCAGCAAGGCTGAGTAAAGACCTAGTGGGCAAACTAAAGGGTAAGGAAGAAATGCACAGGCTGTAGAAACAGGGACAGGTATCTTGGGAAGAATACAGGGACACTGCCCAGTTGTATAGGGATGGGGTCAGGAAGGCCAAGGCATCACCCAAGCTGAACTTCCCAAGAGATGCTAAGAATGATAAGAAGGGCTTCTACAGGAATGTCAGCCAGAAAAGGAAGGTCAAAGAAAGTGTATACCCCACTTGATGAGCAAGACTGGCAAACCAGTGATGAGAGAAGAGGAGAAGGCAGAGGTACTCAACAACTTCTGTGCCTCAGTCTTCACTGTCAGTGTCTCTTCCCAAACCTCTTGATTGTATGCACCACAAGACGGGGACTAGAGGAGCAAGGTCCCTTCCACTGTATAAGAAGATCAACTTGGGGACCACCTGAGGAACCTGAACATAGACAACTCGATGGGACCTGACGAGATGCAACCCAGAGTCCTGAGGGAATTAGCGCGGTGTGGTGGGGAAAGTATGTGAGGGCCCCAACAAAGCCACTCTCCATGATATTTGAAAAGTCAGGGCAGTTGGATGAAGTCCCTGGAGACTGCAAAACCGGGGAC
>NW_010538303.1:0-3898 GCF_000687285.1 Phaethon lepturus
AAGTGCAGGACCTGGCCCTTGGCCTTATTAACTGACCTTGGCCCATCAATCCATCCTGTCCAGATCCTGCTGCAGAGCCTTCCTGCCCTCAAGCAGATAATTGAATTACATTCCTGTACATGTGATGTAGTAACTTACTCCAGCAAACACTGGGTTTGTTGCTGCTTCTGGTCCAACAGCACTACTCTTTGGGGCAGCATCTCCACTGTGACAGAGCTACACTGTTTTCTAGAAGCCAGTGTGCAGCCTTTCAGGGTGGAAAATTCAATGAAAAAAATCAAGTTTTGTTGTTTCAGCAGTGCTGAATGTAAATAGGATGGTAGCACTGAGATAAGTCTTGAAAGAGGCAATACTACAGGGACTTGTGCTATAATAAGGACGCAGTGTGGGCAGGATTAACAGTTGTTTCTACCAAGAGCTTGGTAGACATCTCAGCACCAGATGCAGGGTTGCATGAAATCTCTGCACTACCCTGTTAGAACAAAAAGGGATGGTAGCAGAACTTTTTCAAGAGCAATACAACTACTGGGAGATGAGAAACTTCTATTTCTAGCTTTGTCTCTGATATCAAGTTGTACTTGATTTCAATAGTACTTGAAAGTCCTAGCTGTAGCTTCTGAGTGAAAGTGGGGAGAGAGGGGAAACAAAAAATATCACAGAATCTCAAAATCACTAAGGTTGGAAAGGACCTTCAAGATCATCAAGTCCAACCATTAATCCAGCGCCACCATGTCCCCTAAACCATGTCCTGAAGCGCCACATCCACATGTTTTTTGAACACTTCCAGATATGGTGACCACCACCTCCTTGGGCAGCCTGTTCCAATGCTTGACCACCCCCTCAGTAAAGAAATTTTTCCTAATATCCAATCTAAACCTCCCCTGGCGCCATCTGAGGCCATTTCCTGTCGTCCTATCACTACTTACTTGGGAGAAGAGACCAACATTCACCTCACCACAACCCCCTTTCAGGTAGTTGTAGAGAGCGATAAGGTCTCCCCTCAGCCTCCTTTTCTCCAGACTGAACAAGCCCAGTTCCCTCAGCCGCTCCTCATAAGACTTGTGTTCCACACCCCTCACCAGCTTCATTGCCCTTCTTTGGACACGCTCCAGCACCTCAGCATCCTTCTTGTAGTGAGGGGCCCAAAACTGAACGCAGTATTCAAGGTGCGGCCTAATGTTGGGTTTCTTCCTCCCTCTCAAGTTTCACAAACAAGACAAATGAGTGATCCTATGTAGTAAGTTAGCTGTATGGAAAGAAAAAAATCAAGTGATGTTAAAATTTGGCACTTCTCTCTTCAGAACACTTATCTCACACAGTACCGCTTCTGTTTTCATGAATTCCTGTGAGAAATTAAAAGTGTGTGGTACTGTTTAAGGAAGAAAAAAAAAAATCAGTCAAACTACGTAAAGTCAGTGTTCAGACAGACCTTAATTTTATGTTTCTAATGACCTTAAAATTGCCCTCTGCAGTTGACCTAGCATCTTATTCAAACAGATGTTTTCCCCCCCTCAATAAAAGAGATGAGCCCGACTGCTATTGCTGCAGAGCTTCCACATTATTAAAAGTCTATGTTGAGGCTTTAATGAAATACTCAAGAATAATACATTATATTTCTTCCTTAAATTGGTCTTTCATCCTAGTAAACTGAACCCTAGCACATTACCAGCAATTGATGACACAGAATGCTGACCATAGCCCTCTGGAGATTCTCCTGGAACAGAGGTGCTGCCCGAGCTTTTCACTGTAGCATTTCAAAGCAGTAAGGCTACTGCATACCTTGAAGGCAAGGGTGAGTGCTGTTTTGTCTGCATAATCTCTTAGAATTCAGATTAGAAATATGAATGCTGTTTCATCAGCATAAACCTGGTACTTACGAGTTTATTTCAGATAGGTCAGCAAATTAACTTTTCTGTGGGATTGATGAGAAACAGAGGTAGGATCTGAATAATTTTCCCTGGGTCTGCCCACCTGTCCCATTCTTAGAGGAGGAGGGATAATAACTGTCAAAGTTGGTAGAAAAGAATATTAATGATAAAAATACATCAAGGGAGGAAGATGACTGTGGCCCTGTAGCACTAGCCAAAAATAGTGTTATGCCCATGTTACCATTATCCAAAAATTCCATTTTGATCAAAGGACCTAGAAGCAAGAGCAGGTAGACATATACATAGACAAATTAACGTGAAAACACTGATTTAGAAAGACAGTTGGATAAAAACTTTTAATGAGGAAAAGCAAGTCAGGCTCTCTTCTGCTTGTCCTTAAATTAATTATCTGAGGAAAAAAAGAAGTGTAAAAAAGCTAGAAGCTTCTAAGATAAGTTGGGGAAAAGTCTTGATACAGATTTTTTTATATACAAATCATTAGTCTGCATACCTATTTTTTCCAGTACTTGTATTAAGATTAGGACAGGTGACAAAGCATTCATAATCTCACAAGCACTGCATGTGGTTCCTCTAAATGCAGTTCCCCACTATATATCAGTGAACATTTCCTAAGATTGTGTAGGCTTCTACCAAGAGGGGTGGTTGTCCTGCCAGTCTGTCTGGTACTCAGGCGGGTCAAGCTTTCAGCTTCCTGTTGAGGAAAACAAAAGGGAAGTTCACTGTTAATACATGAAATCTGTTTTACTATTCCCTAGTATCCTGGCTGACAGAGGTGCGTCTTCTCTATTAGCCTTACAACCATGCAAATACACTGGTCAATATGATCATTTTTACGTTCTGCCCCCTTCCCTCAGCCCCTTCCACCTCTGGAAAATAGATGCCTACCTGACAGCAGCTGTGAGACTCTGATACCAGTCATTAATATCTTGTTGGTCACTGGACATCAATAACAGTGTCTTGTGTGGAAAGGAAAGCTGAAAGGCAAACAGAATCTGGTGCCACTCTGTGGCATTCCTTGCCAAGGCAGCAACTCTGATGAAAGGAAAACTATCACCACTGAATTTAACGCAGCCTTGGAAATGCTGATTTCCACCATTTTCCTTCCCAGACAGAAAAATTTAGCATTGGTACTGGGAGAAGCCAGAGACTGGACAGTACAGAGCAAGTGCCAGTCTTGTTTGTTCCTTCCAACAACAGATGACAACTCAATTTGACTTAATAGGGTATTTGGAAGTGGGCAATTAACAGTTCTCAGCAGCTCCTCATCCAGGTCCTTCCCTACTCCAAGCTGCCTCTTAGGGGTCCTTCCACTGCCACCATCTGCAGATCACAGCTTGCCCAAAGAGTCTTCCTTGTCATCGCTCACAAGGAATGAACTAACACGGTCCCCAGGAGCTGCAGCCTAGGAAGACATGAACTTGAAATCCCTACCTAAGGCATCAGTCCCAGTCAAAGACCCTGCAGCTCTCAGGGCGTTAGGTGCACAAGCAGTATCTGTTGTAAAAATACCCACATCTTTTTGCATTCTCTGTTTTTCAAGGTTTTCTCAGCTCAGTCTACAGTCAATGTAATGCTGTGTATTCTTTGTCACATGACTGTGGGGCTGTTCCCCCAAACACGTGGCTCTGATGAGAGCATATCAGAGTCTTATCAGACCTCCTCATCTGATCTACGTGGAGCAACCAGCACCATGTACCCTAGAGTGCTAAGGAGGGCCTACACCACACAAAGGGAAAAGGACCTACATTACTCAAGAAGAAAAGGATTGCCCTAACTCTGACTAGTTCATTGCATTTACTGTTGCCATCACACTCATCATCTCAGTCCTACTGCTGCTGAGATACCTAGAGACCTGCTTTGCAAGTCCGACTCCACTGATGCTTCTGCCAGGCAGAAGCGGGAAGACTTACGCTGAGGAGCCCTCCCTGGCTCTGCGTGTGGCCAAACACTTTATCCACTACGCACTGGTGAAGCGGGTAGACAGCCTGGCACGCCAGTTTGTTGGAGTT
>NW_010538303.1:3929-9086 GCF_000687285.1 Phaethon lepturus
CAGTGGGTGGCAGGGCTTTGTTGCAACAAAGATATCAGAAAAAAGGAAGAACATCCTGCGCTTCAGTTCTTCTCCCTTTGAAGGCACCACCAAAAGCCAGCCTTCCCGGATATACCAGCGCCCTGGCATGCAAAAGAAACAAAGACAGATGTCACATTATCATTGGGGGTGGGGGGAGTGGGAAAAGGATGTAATGAGACAAACAGTAATACAGTGAGTTGCCCATGCAGGTTACCAGGTTCTACATCAATTCCAGCCACTAGAAGGCACCAAGTAACAACTGGGGCCAGCTCACCAGCACCCATGCAGAAGCAGTCATCAGCCCAAAACATTTAGTATGTGAGGAGCAGACTGAAGTTGTTACAAATCTACTATGTTAATTAAGAGGATACTATGATATGCAAGTCTGTTTAAAGAGACCAGAACAAAAATATTTGAAAATGGTATGCATACCTTTAAATTAACATAAGCCTTTGGAAAACATACGATGAACTATCTTAAATTGTGTTGCCCAATTGTTTGTCATTAATGGTGAAAGAAGTTTGGCTAAGCTTTGAACATTTATCATTTTTTCCCTTGTTTTGTTTGCTTGTGTGTGCCAATTAAAAAAAATTTCACAGGTCATCTAATTATATACAGTAGTTAACAGATCACAGAATGCAGATTACTGTTATAATAAGAAGACAGGAGAGAAGATATAAAACAACATATTAAATGTAAGGTCTGAGTAGGCAACCATATCAACCTTATCTTACAGAATAGGGTCCACTGTCATCTACACATGAAATGAATTACAATAAAACAAAAGGCAGAAAAATAAGCAGGAAAAAAACCAAAACAATTTCCAAAACCCAGCTGTAAGCAGCAATAAAAAAAAATCATCTACACAAAAGGGAATAATTAAAGCACTGCCTCTAACTAGAAGGATTATTATACAAGACGGACATCAAGTCACGGGAATTATGAAGACACCCACCAGTAAGATTATTTATAAAAATGTAAAGCCATAATAAGGTATTGCCATCTGGCCTGGTCTGGGAAACACCTGCCAGAGAATTTCAGCCACTGTTTTTCATGCCTTAGCTTCTGGCTGATCTAGTAAGTGCCTTTTAAAAAGCAACACATTTTTGTTTTAATTATAGATTGTGTCTTTTTTAATATGCTACAGTCACAAAACAGAGGCAAGTGAATTCCTGCTTAGCTTACTCCACAGAAACCACTCCTCTTATCCGAATAAGAAACTGAGGAAGAGAAGGGTGAGGTGCAGGAATCAGGCCAAGTTTAAAAAACAAATGGAAGGAAGGTGACAGCAGCATGGGGCTGGATTGGGAACTGCTTCCCTCAGGCTAAGCTGTGATCAGACTCCCTGGCATACAGTCAGGAGTTGGACTGTGCTGGGAGTCTTGGGATATAGATCTGTGTTCAGTATTCCCAAGGGCACATGATTCAGGAAGTTCTCATGAAAAAAAGGCAAGGAAATACCCCTAGGGAAGCTAGAGATGACAGAACAGTCTGCTATGTTAAGGAGGCGGTTCTGGTTAAGATGTGTTTGCCCTATACATGGAAGGCAGCAAAGGAAGCAGGGTCTGTTTTCATCTGGAGCAGTACATCTCAAAGACACTGCCAAATGTGAGATACCCAACTCCAAAGCTACCCCTTTTCTCTGCATGTATAGCATTATGTCTTCTTACCTCTCTCCTCCTAGTAACAGGATGCAATCTTAACAGTTCTGCAAAAGCTATCTTGTTTCTGGAATGCTGGCCCAAAACTAGCAAGTTCCAGCCTGCCTCTTACTTTTCTGCTTCTCACATCCAGTAGTACCTATTTTACTCCAGCTAATGGAAAACACAACCATCACAATTCTCTGTCTTAGATAATGGAAAGGTGTCTATAGACTCTCAACACTTGTCCTGCCACATGTCTCAGAATATCAGAGACAATAACAAAAGTGGACCCAATGCTTTAATAATGGCCATCTCTGGTCTAGCTATACTGTTTTGGGGTTGGGTTTTTTTGCCATGGGTTTATCTTACTACTTATCTGATTCAGGACAACTGATTTACCTTTTTACTTATGCAATACCGCAGTGTGGCCAGGCACCCCCACACATGCTTATGCTCAGTACAAGCAGAACACACCTCTGTTAGCTCCCTTTCAGCTAGCATCTCCAAAAGGATTCTAAGAAGAATGGGAAAGAGAATCGTAAATTAATCTGCCCACTGACTGAGCATCTTTGAAAATAACTTCTGATAAATAACCTCTTTATCTACCTGTGCTGGTTTTGGCTGAGATAAAGTTAATTTTCTTCATAGTAGCTAGCATGGGGCTATGTTTTTGATTCGTGCTGAAAAACAGTAGACAATACAGGCATGTTTTAGTTATTGTTGTGTAAGCACTGCTCAGCATCAAGGCCTTTTCTGCTTCTCACACTGCCATGCCAGTGAGTAGGCTACGGGTGCACAAGAAGTTGGGACACAGCTGGGGCAGCTGACCCCAGCTGACCAAAGGGATATTCTGTACCATATGACATCATGCTCAGCATATAAAGCTGTGGGAAGAAGGAGGAAGGCAGAGTACATTCAGAGTGATGATGTTTGTCTTTCCAAGTAACTGTTAGGCACAGTGGAGCCCTGCTTTCCTGGAGGTGGCTGAAGACCATGAAAAACATGGTAAATGAAATCCTTGTTTTGCTTTGCTTGTCCGTGGCTTTTGCTTTACCTGTTAAACTGTTTCTATTTCAACCCATAAGTTTTCTTACTTTTACCCTTCTGATTCTTTTCCCCATTCCAGTGACAGATATTTTTTCACCCAAAAATCCACGTGTATGAATTACAACCACATTCACAAGTACCTGGAGGTGTGCCTTAGAGACCTTTACACATAGTGACTGTAACACTCCTCTCCAGCTGCAGCACTGTTTCTAGGTGACCTTTGCAATAGCAGTGTTTAGTGAGGGCACAGGTGAAGCCCCAGGTGACCATAATTGCCCAGACTGGACACATTTCTCACAATATTCCATATGTAGCTTGGATTGTGCTCTGGGCATGGAGAGCACACAGTCACATGAGAGGTCATAAAGAAACCTGTCATCCAATTAGATGATCTTACATGCCAGTGACCGTGACTTTAACGTATCTCAGCTACCAACACAAATACTCTGATTCCTGGCACAGTTCAACCATGCAGGTAAAAGAAGATTCTTTATGTGAAGGTGTGAGCAGACGTCCATGAAGCTTGTAGCTTAAGGTAAAAAAAGCCACACTCCTTGGGCCCTTGACACTCAGAAATCTATGGTTCCTGCAATGGAGTAGGGACAGCACCACTACTTACAGTCTTCCAAAATTATTTAACATCTGCCTTTCATTCTCCTGACCTTCTTAGGTTCCTGTTTCTAACTATATGTCATCAGCCTCTCCTATCTGAATGTCAGACAATTAGGTCGCTGCTTATCCTTACGCAAAAAATCTTGATTTAAAAGAAAACAAACAAACAAAAAAATCACTTGAATTACTAGATATATTTCTTCACCACCTATCTATGGAATTTGGGCAGAAGGGGAAAACTAGTTAATATGAGTTGAGTCAGAGATGAAGGCAAGCATATCTCCAGTTATCTCAGAAGAAAAACAGAACTGTCAGGAAGACTCACCTGGAGTCAAAACCTGGGTCTTCTGTCCTTTGAGCAGTTTCTGAACCCTAAGTAGCTGCAATGAGTTCTCTCTCTTATGAATAACGTCTTGGACCCACTGAGATACCTCAGAAACAGATTTCACAGCCTCTGAAATTATAGCAGCATATTCTAAGGTTATCACAAATGAGTATGTATTATGCCTTATCTATCTTGCTGCAAAAAGATAAGATGAAATTAAGAAGCAAATGTTTTAAACCAAGTATCAATAACAATTTAAAATCAGCAGGAGATTGGACTAGATGTCCTCCAGAGGCCTCTCTCCAACCAACGCTTCAGTGGTTCTAGAAAACATTTCTATGCCAATGAAACATTAGAGGAATAATTTCCTGGATTTGAAATCAAAAACTGGAAAAATGCCCCACAAGTGGTGTTAATTTCTAGTAAATATGGCATGATGGACATGAATTATCCTAGAAAATTAAGGCACGGTTTGGGTGTAAGGAACCTTTAAAGATCATCTAGTTCAACTCCCCTGCTATGGGCAGAAACATTTTTCACTAGATCAGGTTGCTCAAAGCCCTGTCCAGCCTGACCTTGGACACTTACAGTGATGGGGCATTGACAACTTCTCTGGGCAACCTGTTCCAGTGTCTCACCACCCTCATCATAAAAAACAGAGCTGCCATTTGTCTGACCTAACCCTTAGGCCACTTTCCCAGTCAGTTACTCTACATTTTTATTCCAAATGTGTTCTCAGGGACATCTTGATCAAGATGGAGAAGGGAAATAGTAATCCACTTGAAGCCCAGAAAGAGGAAGATTTTTCTTCCTGAGTAAGTAGACACAAGATGAGAATCCAAGTATTATTAGCAAGATCAAAGTGCCAGCATCTACAGGTAGAATCATACTTGCAAGTTTCTGGTGCTCAGCACTGTATGGGCTGGTGTTCTCCAGCAGGTCTCTGAGGAAATGTTTGTACCTGAGACAGGGAGAGCAGGTTTATTTCACAAAAAGATACCAGGAACAGCAGCATCTGTTAGTGACAGAATGATGAACAACACTCCACCAGGAGATGGAGTACACTCCTCCAAGCCTAACCAAGTAGCTTTTGGCCACAATTCTTCGATCACATTCATTTTATCTTCAAATTTGTCAACTGCATTAACCCAAATATTTTATACATTTGCAAGCCTTTGGCCTTTGCTGGGCATCTGATAAAAGCAACCTCACATATTACTAGAGTTCATGAGACTCTCTTAGCACTCACATAGAAGTGCCTTTAATAACAGATAAATTTGTCTGTTAACTATTTATTTGGCTTTATGTCTGAATGGTAGCTTTCATACCATATGTTTGCTGTCCATACAAGAAAAAAGGCATTTCTATAAGAACTAGGAGCTGCCTTTTCTTTTTCCCCTTTCCAGTCTTTACTAGAAACAATCAGACCTCCACAAATGCTTTCTCCCGATAAAGTCAAACTATTTTCAGTCTGAGTGACAGAAGAATCACAGAATCATTAAGGTTGGA
>NW_010538304.1:0-598 GCF_000687285.1 Phaethon lepturus
GCTGCGTCAGGCAGGGGATCTGTTCTCCTGTCTCTCTGTATTCCGCTCTGTGGTTGTTATTAATGAAATAAAAGGCGAGCCGCATCCCCTTTCCATCCCCTTGCCCACGCACATTAATTTAAATGCAAATCCACGCCAAAAGATCAAAATTAATTATACTTTCTACAGCAGGCTACGTGCAAAATTGAAATGCACAGGGCTGGCTTTTCTTCCCCCCCCCCCCCCCCCTTTTTTTTTTTCGGGTTTGGAAAGGGGCGACTAGCAAAAACATTAAAACACACATCGAAATGTTGCACGCTTGCTTGCTTTTAGTTTCTGATGCTTTTTGCTTGTCTACATTTCCGCAGTTGCTTTCAGTGTCAAGCTGTTTCAGAAGGAAAATTGAAAGCTTAATCTGCTCATGACATAAATTGACCTCTAAATGACAAATAATATTCGTTTACCACTAATAACAATTGATCTTCATTAAGAAAAACTATGCTGACTCTTAAGAAATTTGTCCATTATTGCACAATCAAAATATAGCTAAAGTCTGAGATTTATTTTTCAGGGAAAGAAAAGGGGGGGGGGGGGAGGGGGGGTTCTGTTCCTCCGTGGG
>NW_010538304.1:629-19357 GCF_000687285.1 Phaethon lepturus
GTTCAGGCATTTATGTAAGTTTATTCGATGTAAATGCAGTCAGGTGAATTTGTGACCCAAGGTGCAGTGCTGAGTTCCATGGCCTGGAATTCCACCTCTGAGCACCGTCACAGCAGATTAACTGCTCCCGGGAACCAACGTATGGACAGGGCTACCCCGTTTGCCAGATCCTGGGCAAGAAAAACAAAATCCTGACACTTTTTACGGGGAATGGCTGCAGGCATTGTATGCAGTATAACACTCTTTGCTACAGAGACGTTAGGTACGGTCTGAAAAACTTTCTGGATCGGGCTCTGTGGGGGCCAGGGTGACAGTTACATGCCTTTATGTAGGAAAAATGGATGCTTACAGATTATAAGCATTTAAGGCCAATGGGAACAATCAAAGCTAAAAAGGAAGCATGTAGACAGCCACTGCGTCAGGCTAGGGCTTACTTGCTTAGTAGTCTGTGGGAAGTGCTTGTTCTTCTGCCCCTTGGCCAGACCCTGTCCTCAGCACTGTTGGTTTTAGCCAATGTCTGGAGACATCAATTCAGCCAGCCCACTGCTCGCTCCCCCTCTTCCAGCAGTATCGCTGTAGCTAGATGCATTCACGTATTACAAAAACCAGAAGAAAGAAATGGATGCTTATGATCAAATAGTTCCTTTTTCAAATTCCACATGTCATTAAGAAAGTGGTTATTTGTGTCCCTATAGCAACTAGAGATCAAGGTGCCTTTGTAGAACACATGGCCAGAGATGTCCTTGGAAAACTTACAAATTAAGCAAATCAGAGAAAACACTCAGAGAAGAAAGCTGACAAAGAAAAGGGATTTATCCCTGGGTATGGAGCCATTAAAAACAACATCCATTTCGGTACCCTGCTGAGATTTTACTGAGCAGGACACACTGGATCTGCTCTTTCCACTGACTTCCCATAGAAACATGAATCTCATTCAAGACCTTGGTCCCACTTTTTAAATATTCTGATCCACCATATCAAAGATCCTTCTACAAGAAAAGCACAGCTTTAGCTGAACGATCCCGGATACAGCAAGTGCCTCCCCAAGGCCAGCCCTATTAGTGAGAGGTGGAAGCAACGTCCAGTTGGTAGCCTGGTTCCTGTGAGCCCAGCTGGGCTCAGGAGCCCAGTACGGTGCCAGGCCAGTACAGCTGGGCTGTACCTGGAGGGGGCCTAGCTAGAGCTAGTCTCTCTGCACTAACCCTGAAAAAAAAAAACAAACCAATGAGGTGATTGTGCTGCTATTTAGCAGGTCAAAGCAGCAAAACATCTTTTGGTCTGTGGCCAAAGAGGCCCTTTTGAGTGGGGCCATGTGAAGAATGGGGAGGACCTTGCTTGCCCCAGGCTTGCTGCTGAGAGCTGCAATTCAAGTGGGCTGGTCATTCAGATTGCAGCACTCAGCAGCTGTCATTTATTACAGTGAAGGCAAGCATAGTAAGTAATAGCTTCAGATATTTTCTCTCCTGGTCTTGTGGCACAGCTTAGTTTTACTATGGTTTCTTAGGTGTGCTTTGCTTACTGCCATCATGCTCAAGAATCACTCAAGTGCAATGTTAGCACAATAGATCCCACAGCCTTTTCTTCCAAATAAAAGCAGAAAGCAACAGCTTCAAGTCATTTCAGCATCCTGCTTTCCTGCTGTCAGTTCAAGTGAAGCAAGGGTATGCAAACTTCAGCAAAGGCTGTGACTATCAGCATGGTGATATCTCTATCTACTCCTGTTTTCTCAGAAGCGTTCCTGAGGATGCTCAAACACACCTGTTGCAACCAAGAAAAACAACACTTATGACACTGTTTAAGGTCACAGACATGGAGCAACTGTATTTGTTCAACATTTACTTATCCAGGAAAGACCTTGGCAAATTTTCAGATAATCTCTGTATCAGTATGTCTGTCTGTCTCTATATATTATGCACAAAACCAGCATCCCCACACATACAAATATGTGAATCGTTCCTAGCAATCTCTTCTTATTGCTACATAGATATCAAAACTTCCATCTGGTTAAGGTGGTGGAATGTATTTCAGCTGTGCTCAGCTCGCATGAGCAAGTGCTGTTACATTTCTCAGCTAATGTGTAATATTTTGTGATCATATAAGGGATATTGGTGCCGCAATGGTCCCCAGAATTTCCTGTATTTCTGCAAATTTAAACAACATGCTGCTGCTGATTGATTATGGTAATTTTGTTGTTCATATCATCCTATTCATATCACAGCAGGTATTGCTTGTAATTATTAAGGCCATTTGTTATTAGCAATGCATGGGTGGTGACATGCGATGAGAAGCAAACAATTTAACTGATAATAAAATTAGCTGATCATGGAAAGTCAATCTGCTAATTATCTCCAAACTGTGTCCATCAGCTGTTTTGCATTCCTTAGACTCCTTGCTCCCCAGCAGAATAGCTTTTGCAGGCTGCGTTCTAAGGAAAACACTGAATTTCCCAGCAAGAGAGGCCTTCATCCTGTTACACCTTTGCCCTCATATAGGTTCATGTACCTTCATAAATACTTTGCGACAAATAGGCATTTGATTGTGTAATTTACTACAAAACAAGCAGCACACTAAAGAATACGTATGGAAGGTTCTTTATGAAACTTAATAAAAATTAGACTGACCTCTTCAAATTCATAACTATTGGAAAGTACCTAGTACTTAGATTTCTCAGTTGTTAAATTTTCAAAACCTCTTGTGGTTTTGAACCTAAGTGGTGGAGCACACATTAAGGTCATGTAGCTAGAGAGTACCTTTGGACACTTTTAAAACTCTGTATGGGCTTTTAACACTGTCCTCAGTTCCTGTGATTGTCAGCTGATTCATTTAGTGAAATCCTAGTCTAGATGCAGTGAAAAACCAAACTGTGTGAGCAGCGGGACCAAAAGAACTTGGTTTTCTGTGCATCTTTGCATAGCGGTATTGGCAGCTGGGCATGGCACTGAGGCTGTCATGTTAGCAAGCAGTTGGATGGTTGTTTAATAACACTATATTGACTTCTTATATCCAGTATTAATAGGTGGTAATAATATTTATAGTTGGGTATGGTCAAATTAAAGGTGGCTGTCAGTTTTTATATATCCTGTCAGTTTGCTTATGTTTTAATTTTTGTTTTAAATACTGGCAGGTACAACAAATAACCCATCCAAAATTAAATATTTTCTCTTGTGTCCATTTTTTAAAGCAGATTATTAAAAGCAAACACTGAGTCACTTTCCAAGAAAATACCATCCTGTATTGAAAAATTATGATGCTTTAAAGGTAATAGCATTAAAATATTGTAACTGTGTTTAAACAAATGTATGGCTTTTTTCCACAAATTTGGAACAGATTCCTGACAGAGGAGGTGGAATAAGGTAAAAGGCATAAGACACGTCATGAATTCCTTACAATTCCAGACTGAAGGAAGCCTGCACACATAGAAGGAATATTGTCTGAATCATAACAGAATGAGTCATAGACTTGTAGAACAGTTTGGGTTGGAAGGGACATTCAAAGATCATCTGGTCCAGCACCCCTGCCATGGGCATGGACATCTTTCACTAGATCAGGTTGCTCAGTGAAGAAGAATGATGTTGATAACACTTAAGATCAAGGAGTTAATGAATAACCTTTCAGCAGAGGAATGGGCAAAGCTTTCAGGTGCTTATGTGCATGCAGTTGGGGGGTGACCATATTAAAGACTGACACAAACATCCTTCAAGAGAAGGATAAGTCAAGAGGGTAGAAGTAATCAAATAGGAGATGGAAAACCAGGACAACATTTCAATAGCTGTTCAAATATGCTGCAAAGAAAGGAAACAAAGCTGTTCTACACAAACACTTAGAAATCTAAGAAATATGATGGAAGAACCTTGATACCGGCAGAGGATATCTGATATGTCCTCTGATTATTTTGATCTTTACTGGCAGCAGACTTTAGCAAGGTTGTTCCCAAGTCTTAGCTGCCCAGGGTCCTGCAAAAAACAGCATTGCTTTCTGGTGAGATGTGTGATCCTACTTTATTCCTTGGGAGGTCTCAGAGATCTGGCTGGTCTGTTCTCCCAGCCTGATGAGACTCATTTCAGAGAGAGCAAACCCCACACATTCCTAGGCATCAGAGATTTGCCTGCTTACCACTTGGTAGCAGTACATCACAATACATCAGAGGATATAATAATGGCTAAATAGACCTGTGGTTTGAACCATGATGGCCATTCTTATTTTCCAGTCAGCCTATATCTGCTTTTTCAAGTCAAAACCATTCTGGGATATAAGTGGGATGAAATGTTATTTTTACAACTCCGTTCCAAGTGCAAAATGCATAGCCAAAACCATAACCCTACATAAGGGAGCTGGACAGCTCTGCTGATCACAAGGAATATACAGGGACCGTGATCTAGCGAGTACCATGTAGCTGAGCTCTGATGCACCATCACAGTGTCAGAGAGTAAATAATAATACATGTCTCATCTTAGATGCAACAGGAGTTACAAGATAAACTTCAGTCACCCATGCTCTTGATTGCCATTAATCTCTGCAGGAGGCACCAATGGGAAGTATTAATAAGAATAAACTGGGAAGTAAGCTCTACTAAAAAAAAAACCCAACCCTGGGAAAAAGAAACCCTTCAGCTTTAGATCGGAAGCAAGGGGAGCTTTGCCAGGTGCAGGAGTGCAGAGAGGCCTTCAAGTGCCGCGCAGAGCTGCAGCGGTGCCGCTGTCTTTAGTGAGTGCTTGTGCGCTCTGTCTGGGAGCACGCACCCTCCGCCTGCACTTCCGAACTGCTGGTGGTGGCAGGTGAAGCTTAGCTGCTCTAGGTATCCAAGAGAGCCATCAACTGCCTCTTCTGACAGGCAGTAGCAAGACTTAATCTGGGTGATAATTAGTCACTGTGTTTGGCCTCTTTCCACTATTAAAAGAAAGAAGAGCTCTTCTAGAGAAATGACATGAATGTGTATTTGCCAGAGCCAGGCTGGACTGGAATGGCTTCCCGCATTGCCAGGTAGAACTCCAGAGCTGCCCCTCAGTCACAGGAAGAAGGCAGGTAAATGGCGACAAGTGGGCCAGCGTCCCCTCGGCTGACTGCTACCAAGCGGTCAGCAGGCAAATTTCTGAGGCCTAGAAATGTGTAGGGTTTGCTCTCTCTGAAATTAGTCTCATCAGGCTGGGAGAACAGACCAGCCAGACCTCTGAGACCTCCCAAGGAATAAGTAGGGTCACACATCTCTCCAGCAGGCAATGATGTTTTTTTGCAGGATCCCAGGCAGCTAAGACTTAGGAACAGCCTTGCTAAAGTCTGCTGCCAGTAAAGACTGAAAGTGGGAGACTTTCATGTTCAGGCTAAAACGAACATATTTTGAAATAGAGGTATGTTTGGGCTTTGTCCCCCACTACATTTGCATAGTATTTCCACTTGACATGAGCTAGTGGCTCCCCACCAATTGTAAGTTGGGAAGGAACATCCCAACAGCTAATTCCAGGTTCCTCCAGCAAAGTATACACAGCACCCCAAGGGTGGTCTGGAAACCAAAGAGACACAATGGTGTGATAACAAGGTCACTGCAGACAAGCAGCAGCAAAGGTACACTTCCATCTGTCTAAATCTTTGAGTATGTTTGAACATAATGGTGTACTAAGGCTAAAGGACTGGAAATGTGGGATGATGTGTTTAAATGCACAACGTCTATTTGCCCTTGTGAAGATTATGAGCCATACCTAAAAGTGCACTGCCACAGGATCAGGTAAATCGGCTTTTATTGAAACATACTGTAATATCGGGCGGGGGGAGCAGGGGGGAAGATTCCAATTTAACACAAGTACATTGCATTTCAGCCTCCCTAATAACTATTGATATCTGCTGTCCAGGAGCAAATCATATCTTCCTTGACAAGTCAGACAGCTGCTCTTTCTCTATCTTCCTTTTGTTATATCTTTAATAGCCATGGCTTGTTGTGGTACCTTGAAAAAAATGTTTGTGACTTACTTGATGGATGTCTCGCCTCCTGCTATTAGCCCTGGTTCGTGGGTTCATCTAATGCCTGTTCTTGCCTACAAAACTCAGACCAAGTGCTTTTGAAATGAGAGTGTGCTTGGTGCCACTGCACAGTGGGTGCAGCACACACTGTGTACAGCTCCTCTTCCCCTCCATCTGGCAGCCGGTGGGGTGAACAAGCTCCCTTGATCATCCTGAAATACAGGTAGAAGCAACCTCTGGAAGTCTGGTCCAGGCTCTTGCTCAGAGCAGGGACAACTTCCAAGTCCTATAAGATTGCTCAGGGTCTTCCCCAGCTGAGGCCTGACTATCTCTAGGGAAGCAGATCCCACAGCTTCTCGGGATTGTTCCCATGTTTGATCACAGTCATTGTGGAGAATTTTATTCCATTTGTTTAAGGTATTGGAATACTGGTATCTTAAATACAGGAATAATAACAATTGTAAGATAGGTCTAAAGAAAAAAATGGCTATATTTGACCAAGTTCACCCAGACTTTGAATTGAAAAGACAAAGGAAGTATCTTTCAGGTTATCAACTGTCCTAAGGTATGTCAAAGGAAATAAAGACAAATGCGGTAAAAATGGTGGGGGGCAGTGATAGTGCAGCTGTTCCCTTGCTTTCCTCTGAGACTTTGCTGTTCCCAAATCTCAGTCAACACCATGGGCTGTGTAAGGTCTCCCCAGGTTGCTCTAGGTCAGCCCTAAAATTTGCCGGGTTAGCCCTAAAAACCTTCAATGGCAAACCGAAGTGTGTGTGGGGGCTTAGGCCAAGTTACATGTCTTTGTGGTGCATAGGAGGAGTGCTTATATTGTCCGTTCAGCCAGCACAGCTGTAGGGGCACAGCCTTCTGCATACAGACACTACAAAGAGCTGGACAAGTTAACAATTTGAACAGCCATGATCCTTTCTGCAGTTTTTCTGTGGCACTTACCCACTTGCCATGACACTGAAAGAAACAAATGCAGTAAGACCTGTACCTGTTTGAACAAACTGGCAGGTCTCTGTCCAAAATCATCAAAGGGCACCTAATAACAACTGCCAATTGCTATTGTGCATTTAGGAGCAACCTTTAAACTAGAGCATTTAAAAATATACTTCTAGGGATCATCCTTAAGTTGATGGGTATCATGGAAGTCATACATAACCCACTATTAGCTACCCAGGTGCCTCTGCTTTTTGTGTCTCTAATTTGCCTGATTAATCCGTGATTAAGAGCTAGTGCTAGCTACACATCCTTGGTCAGGTTTTATATTTGTAAATGATAAAACCCACGCCCTTCGGACCAGGCTGTAGAACAAGCATCATTTTGTAAGGAGGGGCAAGACTGACACATTTAGTACAGAGTTTTGGCAAATACAGTAATAAACGGGGTCCTCTTTATACTTCCCAGTGGTGTGCACAAATGCCCATTTTTCATGTGCTGGTGGAACATTAAGCATTGAGATTGGCCCTTCCAACACTCAAGTGGGGAGAAGAGATTTTTGCTCTAATGTGTGTATTGTGTGCTCCTCCTAGATCTCTTTTATTCTCCTTGTACAGCTGAGACCGAAAGAGAGGATTTTTTTTTTTTAATCTCACATTTGTAGCTACCAGCTAAAAGGAATACTAACAGAAAGAGAACTCTCTATCCTCCACCATGAAATTAACAGCCATACTTTTTGATTTGAACAGGTCCCCAGTGGTACCCTTCCCGTGTTGGCCTGCAACTAGAACGCAGTAAGCATTTCTGTGGTTGAATACAGCCACCTAATGTATTCTAATCCTCTGGCAAGTTCTCTTCCTGAGAATATTGCTCTCTCTATACGTGTTATTGGGTGAACTGTTAGCACTTTTTCATTAGTTGATATCAAAGATTAACTTATTAGCCTTCTCATTAATAAAGGAATCTCATGTTTTTCATAACCACTGAGTAAAAATGTTTCAGAATATAGTATATGATCAAATAATGAAGACAAAGCAGTTTTAAAACCATTCACTCACTTCCCTCACTCACTGCATTATCTATTTTAATACTTGCTCACGGCTACTTGCTCACAGCCTCATCAGAAGATGCAACCAGCTGCAGGAGGCAGCCTCTCATTTTGTGCCAGTACACCAGTTCTTGGTGGACATGGCAATGGGAGATGAAGCTGCCATGGGCTGTGTGGCATCTGTTCTGTGGACACGTAGTATTGCAGAGCCCTAGAAAATGAGGGCTCAGCACCTGGTGGAATTTAGCACACTCACTGACTTAAACAGTCAACAAAAGTATATTGAAAGGGAGACAAAATACATAAAGTAGAAAAGAGAAAAGAAGTGCTGCAGCCATGGCAACACCCTATGCCAGTGGCTGTTGGGGTTTTCTAATATCCAGCTCACTGCCTCTCGGGGAAAAAAAAAAAGAGAACCAGATATTACCATTTTATGTCTCTACCTGTACATTCTAGGTCCATCAGGACTGGAAGCAGATGCCTCAGAATAATGTGAAAAGTAATGTAATGCTGAGATACACCTGGTCTGCCAAAGTCAGACAGCTTACAAAGAAATCTTGGGCTGCGGGCCTTTGCCCAAGAAGTTGTGTTCATTATGACGGTGCCATCTCTTGTAAAATAGCCTGAGAATGCAAACGCTTCAGCAAAAGATACCAGTGAGGGAGACACTGCATAACATTGACTTTCCCATTAGTCTTGCAAAACAGAACAAAAAGTGCTCTATGAAATTGTCTGTGTGATTGAATGGCATGTCTCTAACGGTCTAGATTAACAGAGATAGCATCGTAACAACTGCTATGCATTGCTGCCCAGTGTCATGTCAGCCTAATGTTTCTGTTAAAATGAAAGGAGAGTAAGTCTCAGAGAAATGGTCTAAATTTCTAACCTGGAGAATAAGTATGAAGTCACCAAAATAAATCAGGATACAAGTTGAGCCTACACCTTGACCATTAGTAGGGCCATCCTATGTGTTACGCTGAGCCTCTGAGAGGATGCCTATTCTTCATGCCACCTCCTCTTCCCTTATTGTCATTACAGATGGGCCTTATTTGAAGGATTCCATTAACATTCAAAGCCTTGCCGTTTCCTCCATCATTACACTGTATTTTACAGACCTAGGTCAGCAGGTCGGTTGGACCACAGTAAGTATGTCCTTGCAACAATCAACATGATAGATCTTAATGTACAATGTGTTTTAGCATCAAATTACTCCAACTTCCTCAGCCTGTCCTTCCCTATGTCAAATAGTGTAATTACTTTATCACCAGTCAAAACAGAATTAAGTGGCTAGTGAGACAAGTTATCAATGTGCTAACTCTGACATCCAATTAAAGATTAGAAGGTGGACATAACAATATTGCCTGAGGGAAAAAAAATCAATTTTTAAAAACAGTTTTAGCTTACCTAGGGTTTATGCTTGTGCAGGATCTGTAGCCAAATACATTCATTTGCTGTAAGGCTCCTCAGCTTTGAAAGCAGAAGGATCTTAAAAAGAAAACATGTATTTCTGGTAATCCTGTTACTAATACAGGAAAATTATTGGATGGGAATGTCTTACTCTTTGTTCAACTGAAGAACAGTTCTGAAGAGGGTGGTGAGGCCAAGTATTCCTGGGCAGATGATGCCCAGCCAGGCTCAGGAGTCACAAAACTTTCGAATCTCTTTCTAAAACAAAAGCATTCGCCATGAGCAACAATACCTGTACTATGCTGTGGGTAGACCCACAGTCTGTTTTTACTTCTGGTCTCAATTTGACTTCAGTTACTTTCCTGCAAGCAGCTGTTGGAAGGTCATGGTGGCAGGAGAGAGGCAACACATTCCACCCAAAGATGGTTGTGGGGAACTGTAAACTTAAGGACTCATCTGTGCACGGAGGAAGTGAAAGATTCAATTCTTTCATAGCACAAAGACAGAAGGCAGAAAAAGGGTTTGGAAGGACAGTGATGGAAAAAAGACCTTTCCAACATCCTGCAGCAAGCATATGTGACGGAGCTGAAAGTAGTCTCACTACTAGACTGACCTAGCTTTTGTTGTAGTGTGTGTGTACTGCATTAGCTGGAGTAACACAGAACCCACATCTGTATATTGGGTAACGAGATTCCCAATTTATGCAGTGAGAAACATGAGTAAGACAGAACTACAGTTCCTGAAAGCCATGAAAGCCATGATGAGACTACTGATAGCAATGGAAAACAAATGGCCAATTGCTTGCAGTTCTTCTAGTGAAGCAAGTGAATTTTTGCTAACTGGCATCATGGCCGTAGGCCAAATGATTAGATTCTTATCTCAGGCAGCCCACAGATCACACCCTGCTCATGTGGGGTGACCACAAGTCCCACTTGACAAACCACTATCCTTCCTTGGCTGTGCTTATGTAGATGGAGCTTGTGAGCGTCAGGTCTTTAAGCAGCTTGCAGATGATAGTAGTGGTTCCTCTCTCTAGTAGGTCACTATGGGTGAGGAAGCATTATTACAAGACACTTAGAATGGCCATGCTATTTTACAGCTCCTTATCTGTTAAACAGTACACTCAAGGTGGATGTTGCTGCCAGAACTGCCCTTGACTTTAGGAAGAGTCAGCTTCTGGTTCAGCACTGTAAAGTCACATATCCATCTTACCTGCTCAAGCTCACATGCATTTCTCTCTCTCCAGGGAAGTAGATAGCCCCTAGCAGCACAAAATCTGGGAGGTTTTAGCCCCTATGAACAATAACATAGAATCATAGAATAGTTGGGTTGGAAGAGACCTTTAAAGGTCATCTAGTCCAACCCCCCTGGAATGAGCAAGGACATCTTCAACTAGATCAGGTCACTCAGAGCCCCGTCCAACCTGACCTTGAATGGTTCCGGGGATGGGGCATCTACCACCTCTCTGGGCAACCTATTCCAGTGTTTCACCTCCCTCACTGTGAAAAATGTCTTCCTTATATCTAGTCTGAATCTACCCTCTTTCAGTTTAAAACCATCACCCCTTATGCTATTGCAACAGGCCCTACCAAAAGGTCTGCCCCCATCTTTCTTAGAAGCCCCCTTTAAGTACTGGAAGGCTGCAATAAGGTGTCCCCCCACCAGAGCCTTCTCTTCTCCAGGCTGAACAACCCCAACTCTCTCAGCCTGTCCTCACAGGAGAGGTGTTCCAGCCCTCTGATCATTTTTGTGACTCTCCTCTGGACCCGCTCCAACAGGTCCATGTCTTTCCTGTGCTGAGGGCTCCAGAGCTGGACGCAGGACTCCAGGTGGGGTCTCACCAGAGCGGAGCAGAGGGGCTGAGTCACATGACCTTCCAAGTTCTACCACAGGACCCAAAGCCCCAGGTGGTGACAAGCAGTTTACTTCAGTGGAGTTAGAGCAGCTCATGCTGTGTGACCTACCCGTTTCAGCAGAGGTCTGCGAGCTTACCAAGGCTGAGGGTTTACCCTGCTGATTCCCACACTGATTAATGGCCTACTGGGATCATACTGATTAATGCTAGTCGGGGTCCTGTTCCCCCTCCAACCTATCCCACCACCTCTCAACCATGGAATTTCCTTGCAAAGCAAAATTGTGAGTAGTGCAGTCTCCTGTTTGCTACAAATAAATAATCTGCAAGAACCTTATTTATTCTCTCCTTTCCTGTTGGTTTATGTAGCCTAAGACAGTAACATAACTAAAGCTTACTAAAGCTTAATATCCCATTATAAATAGTGCAGTTATGACTAGGCGTTGATACTGCAGGCAGCGGCATTTTTTATGATTTAATCTGTGTGTGCAGAAAGTTGACTCCATGAGTTTCTGAATATTCATCTTATCCCATTCTGTTCCATATTCTAATTTGTGTCCATTCTCAGTGGGAGAAATCTTCCTAGCCACATATTTTAAACAGTCAAGAGATTTTTGTATTATAGCTAGTCTATAGCAATAGAGAAAAAGTTCATAAAAGATTGTATTCTAACATTAGTAATTAAGAATGTATTTGTACACAGGTTGTATAGATTTACTGCCATTCTTACTGTGCTTACAGCTCCCATCCTCCCATCCCCCTTAACAGTCTATCAGATTTATGGACACAGTGAGGGATGCTTCTGATTTAAAGGCTTGACATTTAAATAAACAAGGCGCAGAATAAAAATATTCTTATCTCCTCAGCAAAATGATAGCTGAGGTACAAAGGGCCACATTCAGGTCTGGACTCCAAGAATAGACACAGAAGCACATGGGGATATGTTGCTGCTCCAGAGGTTGATGTGTTGGGCATGGATCCATCTAGGGGAAAATTAAGCACAGAGGTGGGTCTTCTGGGGCTTTGTCACCTCATTGGAGATCACTCTTGAGGTGCCCACTTGAGGATCAAGGACACTAAGACCCCCAATGCTGGTGATTCATACCAAGACAACGAACTCAGGTTTTTTAAAAGGGGAAAGTGGTACCCATCTCCACCTCCTGGGAGCAGTACCTTCTCCAGGCATGTTGTAAAATAAAAGATGAACCTTTGTCTGTTCCCAAACAAACAGTTTGGGTCCCTAAGTCTAGGAGCATATTTCTGAATCAAGAAACCTCACCTTCCCTTTTGGAGCATGCATGGTCTCTGATTTACAGTTCTTGTCATACTCTACCTTGGTGGCTCAAGAGTTTTTTGTCTCCTACTGCTTACTCAGTCCCTCTGCCAGAGGCTGACGCTTTGTAGGAAGGATGTTTCCTTCTCATCCTCAGCTTTCTTAAAACATGGTTGCACAGTGACTGAAATATTTTTGGTGTTTCGTGCTGTGAAAGGCCACACATCCCCTGGGCTCAGGTTACACCACAGCTCTGACATTGGTTGACCATATTTCAACAAGTTCTAGAGGCTGGGTTGCTCTGAGGGAGGAGAAACTGGGATGAGAGATTTGCAGTTGTCCTCCACTGGAGCAATTACTTGTCATTCTCTTTTGAGAGTGAGGCCCTTTCCTGGGATGATGTGGGTAGAAATCCAACTTCAGCTGGCTCTTTCAGAAGAATGGAGGCCCTCAAAGTTCATCTCCAGAAAGCAATCCAGGGAGAAAACAAAACCTGTTTCTTAGTTTCATGGATTTTGTTAGAACTCTCTACTCTGCCTTCTTTTTTATAAAATAAATGTTACATGAAACACATAATTCACTTCTGCACAAGATTTACCAATTCCTTCACCCTACCTGGAGGGGATAGTTGAGGTTTGCTGACTGATGCTGCAGAGCTGAGTTTACAGATCTTTTCTATATGCCTCCTGCAAAGATTGTACCCCCAGGGGTGTTTGAAATTCCCACCACTGGAATGATGAGTTTTATTTTTAATCTGTCCAATTTGGGGCCTAAGCATGTTTGACAGAGACCTCTTTCTATATATTGCAGTGCAGCATGTGACTTTTTTGAAACATGGCTGGCTTTTTACCTCTAGGAATGCACACTGCTGCTGTAGTCAAAAAGAAAAAGAAAACCATCCTTCCTTCAGTCTTCAGTCTTCTGTTAAAGCTTTCCTCATTTGAGCACTGATTGTGATTTCTGATTTATCAGCTTCTAGTTGCTACCCGGGCAGGCTACCAGAAGAATCAAAATAGAATTGAGAAAACAGCATAGAACCGTGAAAAATATATTTTACCTCCAAGTCTGTGAATTTCATAAGATTAACCCTGAAACACAGTACTTCAGTAAATATTTTTTGTAACTGTGATTTAAAATTAGGGATTGCTTAAATACTTTGACTCCTGAGAGCCTTAAAATACTGAGGTTGGCAGCAGAACTGCTCCATTTTCTTAGATTATAGTTCCTTTAGCTTGTGCTTTTTTTTGATTTGTACAGTCCCCCCCCTTGCATACCCTCCCTATATGACTGTGATTCCACACAGCTCTGTGATACAAACAAATAATCACAGAGAAAACTGTTGATTCTCTCTGATCTGAATTACCACTTCAATAGACTTCTGTTGGTGTAAAACAGAGCTGGCTGAAAAATGGAACTGTATTTAATAGGCTTAAGATTATGTTATATATAATTTTTCTGGAATAATTTCAGATTTTCCAATGGAAAAAAAACTGCCTTAATTTAGAAATGTGGAGATTAATACTTATTTAAACCCAAGAACATATCTGAAATCTGAAAACCCACATTTTCGCTAATTGGTTTGTTTCCTTCTGTCTGGCAAGCAAAATTATCACTGAGTTAGGCATTGTGGAAAATGAACAAGGAGCCAAGAGATCTATCTTTGAAGCTTTGTGGATGTCTATAGCAGGTGTACAGTGGGGAAACGCACGCTGTATTGAATAACGAAGTGTGCCTGTTCTCTCAGGGGGAAGGCAGTGTTTCGGTCAGCGTGGTTCTCTCCTCTTACTCATACAGTGCACGTGTACTGAAGTTTTTCTTTGCAGTTTGCTCTGACTGTGGCTGTCAGAGCTCACTCAGTTGGTCATGTTAATGTGAAACAATCCCACGAAGTCAGTGGGACGAGTGTGATATGAAGCAATTTCTGAGCATTGATGGGTTTGAAAAAGAGGCAGCCAAGCTGCTGCAGACTCATTTTCTCCACCTTCTCTATACTGAGGTCAGTTTTGGGCTTCCCCTGGGGAACAACTTAAGATGTTTTTCCTGATTTGGGAATGGAAGAAGAGAGTACAGTAAAGGTTTATAACCTCTTAATGGGGTGTAGAAGTACAGACAATTATAATAGAAGCAAAAAGACAGGATCTGAGGAATTTGAAGGAGTGGGAGGGCTGAGAGTCCCCAAAAACTAGTGGACCACTGTGAAGAAGATAAATGTAAGAAAACTCATATGATTGTTGCTTAGGAAGGAATTTGAGGTCAAGGTAAGAGAGAGTGCTGAGGATCTGTAGGATGTATCAGTGGATAATGTCACTGAATATATTTCTCAGTGGATACATATCAGAGCTTGCATATTTTGTGGCCAGTTCAAACACGGTTAGTTGTGGGACAGGACCCGACAAATTGAATAACACTTTCAGGGAATTGCGGGTACTTGGAAGATTTAGTAGTGCCAAATAAACAGAACGTGTGATTCTGTGTAAATCTGTGAGTGGCTTAAGAGCGACTACAACAAAGTGCCAAAGAGAGAGAAATCCCCAAACGTTTTTTCATTGGTAAATCTCTTCTATCAGTAGATAATTTGATCATAGAAGATGATCTCCAGGAAAAAAAAGAAGTCACTATTTCCTTTACAGCCCCTTTTCCAACTACAATTGTTTGTAATGCAAAGCACCTCCATTTTACAGCTAACAGTTGGTACTTGGCAGAGGTTTCTGCTTGAACACATAATATTACACACAGTAAGTGTTGCTCTACCTTGGTAGAGCTGGCCAAGTCTTGAGCTGATCCCAGTCAAATGCTATGAACTTTCAAAACATTGTAACCTTTCCCAAAGGCAAAGTACACACACAAAATTGGTCTTATTTTTCATTCAATTAAGTCTAATGGTCTTCAGCCTCCAGAGTTATCAGGAGAGAACAGCTTGCATTTGCCTGATTTCTTGCCATGGTTTTGTCTTTTGTGCCTTTCCTTGGGCCACATATACTTTTGGCTCTTTGTTACTGCCCAGTGGCAGTATGAAGTCAGACTGATAAGGGAAGAGGAGACCTCTGAAACTGCCCAGCTGGCTGGTTGGGATTCCTCAGATACTGCTTCTAATAAGGCAAACAGTGTTGCAATAATTTTGCCTGGTCTCAGCAACAAATGCCACAAGCTCATGATAAACCATGCCAGCGTGTCAATTTTTCAGGTGCCAAAGGGAGTTACGGAGCTACTAGGAAAATAATTCTGAGGTGTGAATGTTTTAGTTGCTGTTGAGCACAGTACAGGCTGCAGAACCTATGCATAAGTGTTTATAGTAATACCCTTGAGTTTTTACTGCTTCAAGCACAAAAAGAAGGTAAAGGGAATTCAGTAAGCATAAACAGAACAAGCTGTTTCTTTCAGTTATACACAACTTTATGATTGAACACTTCCTGCTACTGAAGGAACAAAGAGCTACTCGATGTACGGTGCTGATAAGTGTAGACCCTTTCCTATTTGTATTCAGATTAACTAAGGAGATTGACAATTTGTCAATCTTTGCAAATTTGAGAAGTTTTAGAAGTTTAGTCCCTCTAGAATGTATAAGCCTGGCAAAATTTATTTTGTATGGGGAATTTTTCCCAACCCCATAGTGGGGGTAAGGAGAGCACAAAGAGGAGAGTGAACCAGAGAGGAACCAGTGTTTGGGAGGACCAGGTGCCCCTTGTGAGTCTTTGCCCACCTTGTCCAGTGACCTTGACAAGTCGCTGAATTTCTCTGTATCTCTATTTCTAGACCTGTGGCAAGAAAATAACAGTTTTTTCCTCCTTGCAAAGTTCTTTGAGGCTTCCAGATGAAAAGCACTGTGCAAGAGCTAGTTGAGGTTATTAGTAATAGCCAAGTGTTTAAAAACACTAATTCATTTAGGTATCTACATAGCAGAAGATGGATATACATTTTTAAATGATACACATTATATGGCACATTTAAAAACGCTTTCAAAGCCCTGTAAAGATTTGGCAGCAAATCTGAATTTACATTGGTGTTTGGTTGCAAACAGAACTTGAGTGTTTTGCTGAACATGTATAGATACAAACATATATAACATGCATATACATGTGTGTAGAAGAAGACGAATATTCAAGCAACCCTTTAGAATCGTACCACTTGATGCAAAACTGCTGCTGCTGAGGATTTTTGCAAATATGAAAATAAAGAAATTGTAAAAAGGTGCAGAATTAGAGATGCTGCTAACATTATGCCGTTATCATCCCAAGGTAACTATATGGCCTTTAATGAGGTAGCAAAGCCTATGAAGTAGAAATTAGTCCAGAAATTAATAAAGTTTCTTAATGTTCATTACCTCAAGAGTACTTAGGGCTGGGATAGTAAAAGGAGTCTAAGGTAGTTAGATGCTAAGTTTAATGTGATTTGGGGACTTGGGGGGTTCAACTGCCTGTTTCTCTTGGGTGTCTCAGAAATCCCAACTGCTCTCTGTACACCCACATATAGTAATGGCCTGCCTGTCTGACATCAGTACATCCTTCTCTTTATGTAGTACATACTGTCTCAGTCTGACCCTGGCTCAGATCTGCAACTAGTGCCTTTGTCTCACATTTTTCAGAGGAACTAAGCTCTGCCCATTAGATAATTTATATACTGCAGCTGCTTTTCCATCGAAGTTACCCAGGACATGCTTGAGCTATTTTGTCTCTCTCACTGTGCTGAGAGCTTCAGGCAACGACCCAAAGTCATTGTCCTGGCTGCAGGTATTATCCTCATAATACATCCTCCGCTTCCCCTGCTTGAACCCAGACATCCCGTTGGCAGTGGAAGAGAAGACATCACGACCAGCACCGATGAACTGGGAGACTGCCCCTACATGGCATGGAAATCACTGTGGGAAGGGATCAGTATGGAAAAGGCTGTATGGCCTTTCCTCAGCTCTGCTCTGCAACTTGTCATAAATGAGATAATGCAAGACTATGCCAAAAGGCAACACGATACAAGATAGGATGTGTTGTGTGGTATTACAGAAAGGGCCTGTTGTAAACATTACAGAGAGGATTAGCTGATGCCCTCATGTGAAGATTGCTAATCTGTGGGCTGTTCATTTATAAAGGTTCTGTTGGACTTTTTTCAGACTCCCTCCACTCCACCCCTTCTGTTGTAGCTTCCTTTTGTCCTTTTCTGCCTTTTCTCAACCATACACATAGCACTATTAACCCACAAAAATCTTTCCTTTCCCTGTAGTAGTCCTGTTGTGGTGGTGTCAGGCACTATGCCAGCTGCCCTCACCAGCCAGAAAATTCACCTCACATTCCCTGAAACAACTTTAAAGAGCTCCTTTCACCTCTGCTGCATTCATATATCCCTAAATATACCCTCTGCCTCATAAGGTCTGGGATTATAATTCCTGACATGGTTGTTACTCAGTTCAGCAAAGTGTTACTGGCATGATCATCTGAACAGAGATAAAAGAGGCAGGTACAATCTGGCTCATGCAAGATGAGATGCCTTGCTGGTTTGCAAATTAGCTATCCTGTATTGTTTTCCCATTTGTCTCATCATCTCTTGAACAACAGGAGATGCCTACATTAGCTTTCTTTGGACGTATTTGAGATCTCCATTTTGTTGTTTGTATAGTAGATGTTTCCGGTTTAGGTATTACTGAATCAGGTCTCCAAGGATCTGATAATTTAGACAGTTAAAGAAGCTTGAGTTTAGCACTCTGTATGGAGCTCATGCCTGGGAGAGGTTCGATTCAAGGACAGCACTTTCTCTATGCCACTGAGAAGAAGAGGTATATGGGGTATGTAATGCCAGACAATGGAGAGAAGGAAGGTAAGGGAATTGGACGCTGTGCAAGATACGAAATAGAGTGTACAGATGTGGAAAAAAGGGGCAATCTCCTGTTTGTTTTTTTCTTCAGGGAGTTAATGATAAGCTCGACAGTTAAATTCTGTTGAGCTATGTACATTGTAATAGAAACGTAATGCTCCTTCAGGAAAAAGATATTTGTGTTTAATATGGACCTCCATATTTGGCTGCACTAAATACATCAAAAGAATCTAGGCAGGCCCACGAGATGGTAAAGACAAAGTAATTTTCTTCTAAATATTGGATGTTTTTTACTTTTCTGCAGAAGAAAAATGCTCTTTGTTTTAAGTGATCATTTTTTTTTGGTTTTTATAAAATGGTATTTCTTTTGTCCACAAACTACAAACTACAATGTTATTATTTTCAGGGTTTTGTTTAAAATATGAATATTATTTTTTCAGGTTATGTCAGCAGGA
>NW_010538304.1:19388-56477 GCF_000687285.1 Phaethon lepturus
TGATTTTGTAGGTTTTTTAAGCACTTGTAAAAATGATAGGTTGAACTGATCCTTAACACAACTAATAACTCCCCAAGTCCAGCAGTTAGTCAGCTCTAGGATGAGTATGAAGATACTAGGTAGGCTTAATTGCATATATTCATTGAGAATCAATAGTAAAAGAATGGTGCTTGCCTTTGATTGCCAATGGTTAGAACCGGTTGTAATTTTGTGTTAATTTAGGACTACTTTCCCTTCCACCCGCTTGAACTCATGGTATTTTTAGCAGAGTTTCTCTGCCTGCCTTTCTGGAACTCACTTTTCATTTGTGTGAATTTGAAATCAGTGGGCCAGAGAAGGAGAGCAGAGGTTGCAGCATGGGAGATGCCACAAGAGGGAAACAGACTGAAACTCACCCAAAATGTTAAAACCCCCCAACAAACACTACAGTAAATTGAACCTCATCCTCTAAAACAGAGCGCTACAGCTCTTAACTATGTTCCAGCAGTGTGATGCAGTTATGACAAAGGCAAATACAGTCTTGCCTGCCAGACAGTGCCTAACTCTGATTGCAGATCTCACAGCTGGCCCTGGATCACCTGCCTCCCCATGGGCGACTAACACTTTGTGTCAGATGTGACTGACACACAGGCAGGACCTTGTCCCCAGCCTGTAGAGCACCCTGAGCATGCTGATGCAGCTCACCTCCACAAACCCAACTCAAGAGCTGCTGTTGATACCCTCAGCTGCTTCTCTGAATTGCTTTGATGGGAGGCCCTGCATCCCCCCTCCTACATCAAAAACACCTCCTCACCCGGTCACAGGGATTCAGGTGTCATGGGGCTAGTAGCTTTAGCTTTTAAATAGAGACTGCACTTCTTTACTAAATCCTGCAGTTTTCGGTCTCCTTTCAGCATCTGAAATCAGCCAGGGTGTAAGGGGAGAGCACTTGGTGCAGTGACAAGTAACCACAACTTGGTGCTAAATCCTGACAAACTTTTCCTGGCAGCTTCGTAATATTCATGCCAAATGAATATATTCGTTCATGCCAAACAGATGATAAAAGCTGACAGTTACGGGTATATTTTGTGGTGCAACTCATGTTTGAAAGAAGAAGCTACACTGGAGAAAGCAGCTCATTCCAAGCTCTTACACTGACCTACCCAGACCATATTATCTGCACCTCTGTCTTCTATACCACCATTGTCTATATTTAGTGTATTAGGTTTTAATAGTGGAGTCCATCTCTTACAGTGTTTGCAGACTGCCTAACACAGCGGGCTCACAAACAGTTAGGAATAGACCCATACAACTGCTATTAGGACAAAACTCTAATGAGCCCTTGGCTGTGGTGTGTTCCACAACAATGGGGGCTCTTAGAGACTCCTTGATTAAATGTTTTCATACACACACACAACCAACCATTCTCAGGATCTCCATTACTTTTGGAGACAGTCCTGCTATGAAAGGCTGAAAATTCAAAAAGTTTCCCCCTGTAATAGAGGAAAAGATATGGTACTGGGGGTCCCAAATGAAGGAAACTTAACTGCAGAATATTTCTGCAGGAAAATCTTTCTGTTTCAAAGCTCTTCTGAAGAGCCATTAGACGAACAGCACACTGGGGGTCGGACTGCCTGCCAAATACTGCTTTTGAGAAAGGTAGTCTAAATTCAGCATTGCTTCCTTAAGCCACAGGTATTTACCCATTACAATTCTACAGCAGTGCAAATAGGCACCTTAAAGACAAACAGCCCATTGGTGATGAAGCTTTATCCCTTAAGCAATACTATGCACTTGAGCTATGGTTTGCCAGTTGTTGGTCCTTGTAAACATGTAGGACTACACCATTTCCATCTTATTCTGATATTCATTCCAGTGGGGACAGATGATCAAACCCAGACCTCACATCACTCTAACCATGTTTTACTTCCTCCAGCTGTCTACAAACAGCTTAAGAGTGTGCCCTGGCAAAAAGCTGTACCAAACCAAAGCCAGAACGTAAAATGGAGGGTGGCTCGTGGCAGTGCTATAACTCTGCCTTGTCTCCCTGGCCCCATACCTCCTGTGTGGCTAGCAGCGGTCACAGCGGGGAGATGAAATTATTTCTTTCTGTTTACAGGGTAACTTACTTGTCCAGCCTGTCCATCGCAGGGTACTTCTGCTGTTGCCTGCACAGGGAGGAGTCCCACTTGGTCACTGAACAAAGGCTCAAAGCTCCATACACCAGGCAGGCAGGTCCTGCTCTTCCATCCACCACAAAACATCAAGCAATGATGTCTCCCTTCCAAATGTCTCTGCTAGCAACCAGGATTCAAAGCTATGTTTGTTTCTGTCATGCTTGCTTGGTTTTTGACTGATGTATCACTTAATCGCAAAAGGCACTGGCAGAAAACAAGCTGCCTTCAGCTTTTGGGCCTTGATTTTCAGTGTTATTTAGATTCTAAATAGGCATCTGATGGCACAGCCAAAAGTATAAAGAGGAGATAACTGTTATTTTGACCACTTTCCATGAAGCCTTCCTGACTGGGTTAATGTGCTGCACAGAAACCCCTCTCATTTCCTAGATGGATTTTACTCCTTCGCTAAAGAGACAGCAGAAAAAACTATGTGTCATTTAAATCCTCGAAATGAAGCCAAAATGACATTTGAAGGATGAATAGGTGTTGTGGATAGGGATATTCTTTTTCTCATGCCTTTTATTGGTACAATTTCCTACTCTGATACAGCTTTTTTCTTTTTCATTTCTAGTTTTTTCTAACAGAATACACTGGGCCTCTTCTAATATATCTGCTCTTTTACATTCGTCTCCCAACTATTTATGATCAAATGGAAAGTACGAAGAACTTCCGCCACCCAGTGGTTCAGTAAGTGACATTTGACTGAACTATTTTCCTAGAGGACAGGGAGCCAGAGGGATGGAGACTATTTCCAGGGCTGAGAAGGTTACAGGGGTGAGAGGCTGCATGCCTGGTCTCAGAGTCAGTGGGAGCTTCAGATTGTTCTTATCAATAACTGTTTGGCATTTTAGCAGCACTCATAAGCCTGACCAAAAATGGAATCCCAGTTGTAATGGTCAACGCAACTGGGCACAATGGGAGATGCAGTGTTTTCACCAAATAGTTTGCACTCTAGACACACAGCCTGAACAGAAGGTGAAATAATAAACACAGTGGGTAGTAAACCAAAGTCATGCTTGACAGAGAAGAGAGGACAAGACTCCAGGTGTCCCATTTCCAGCCTCTTTACAGTGCGTTCCTGCTCATAAGATGAGTGGTATGAGCATCCAACACAGAAGATAACTACCCCCATGCCAACTCACGCCTAGGCAGAACAAGGAGGAATTTTGAGAGGTCTGCATGTCATGAGTCAGGTCAAGAACAACTGAGAAACTCAAAAGAAGCACCATAGGAATTCAGAACTGGTAATCTGAGTTTGGAAAATAACCTCTTCAAACTGTAATTGTTCCCCAGAGCCATATGTGACATACTTGAATCCTGAAAGACTTTTAAGAAATAAAAGTGACAAACAGAAATAAGAGCTCAGCCACTGTTATAGAAGAGTGAAGAGCACAGCTAGTATCTAGCTGTACAGAAACAAATCAGAGGAGCTCATGTGTAAGCATAAACCAGATAGCTTTGCTTGTCTCCATCACTGGAACAGTAATGCTAACGAGGAAAATTAAACTACTGCGATGGAATACAGGAGGAGCTGACCACAAGGAAATTCAACCTGCTTAGTCTGCTAGAACTCAAGAGCATGTCAAAAAGCAATGAAGGGAGGACAGCCAACCAAGGTAGCTTTTTATGACCTTCGATAACCCCTGCCATTCCCAAGCCTTTTGAAAGACTCTGGAAGAAGCAAAGCCGACCTGATCAATGGGAGGGATTAAGAACTGTTACAGACAAGATAGCGTCAAGCAGCTGTACATGAGCAACTGCCAGGGAGGCTCAAGGCATTGCCACCACCAACTGTACCCCTCCACTGGATGGTGGTTAATGTACCAGGCAGGCTGGGAACTTCCACACTCAAGGAACTTACTTCCCTTCAGTGTGATTGTCCCCATTCTGGGGTGTTAGTGCCTGGCAGAGGGGTGGAACGTGATCGAGGAAAGCCTGTTGGCTGCACTTCCTGTAGCACTGGAAGTGGGGGGACACACAGGGAACTCGGAGCCTCAAGGAACTGTACAGCTTTCCCACAGCACTTTTTCCACACTATGGTTGCAGAATCAAGGGAGCTGGTATACAGCAGAGAAACACAGTGACTAATAATACCGTTTACAGATGGAGGAACAGAGACTTGGAGAGACAGTAAGGGGGTTAGCGGAGCTGGGAATGAGAACACAGAACAGTTGAATTCAAATCCAGAGCTACAAGACGCTTGCCTGCCTTCTCTTGCTTATACAGTTAAAAGGAGAGAGTTTCTGATAGTACAGAAGAGCCAGCAACATCTTTGCCTTCTTTTAAGTGGGCAAGGAGTGTGCAGAATCCTTCCAGTGACCACTCCTTGATCTGAGTTTCCCATCCTAAGCCAAATTAATTTTAAAATTCCCAGCAAAGCTGGAAGTTTGCTCCAGCCTTCGGAGAAGTCGTTAATTGTTTGAAATTTTCTTAGCTCAACTCTCTCTGGTTTAATTACTTTGAAATTGTTTAATCTTTGACTCTGGCTACCATACAAGATGCATAATAAAAGTATCTGAAATTTCACACGCTGAAACCCACTTTTCATTTATGACTTATAATTGGTTTGCAATGAGACGGGCTCTGGTAGTACAGTAAATGTAACCAAGATAAAAATGCCACCAGGAATCACTCTTGACATTTGTTTCTGAAACTCAATCTCCATGAGCTGCAACTCATTCTCGGAAGCAAATCAGCAATGCCTGTTATTGTTTCATAATATTCCTCAGAAGAGAATCAGTATAATAATTTCTACAGCAGTTACCTAATTTCTTTGTAGCGGGGAACAAAAAAGCCATCAGAATGGATTAACTTTGCAACAAAATCTCATTTTGTGTCCACAAGGAAATGAAATACATATTATTTCCATGCAGCTACTTGAGTTGGCAAAGGACAAGGAAACCATTCAGAAGATATTCAGAGTGTTTTTAAATGTCAGACACATCCTACAGGAGCATTAAGGTAGCCTTAAATTGTGGGAGACGTCTTTTGGAAAAGCACGGCAGATGCCTGCTTGTATACACAGCTGTCCTGTTTTAATGTCTTGTCAGGGCTGTGTATCACATTCAGAGCTCGAAGAGCTCTTTCTAGTCCAAGGCTAGTAAGAATAAGTTGCTTCCCTGCAAAATGAAAGCAACTTTGTGTAACGCTGAAAAAGATTCCATTAATCTTTGGTTCCAGATGCTTCAATTAAAACAGTATCTTAAATCTCACAACTTCAGTGTGACTGCAGTTTTGGAATATTAGTCCTTATTCCTTTTGTAACATTAAACTGTGATGTAATAAAAAGCAATCTTTCACTTACCTTAATTTCCCCTCCCTTTTTTTTTTTTCATTCCAGCTTGGCTTGCTTCTGCCATTGTTTACACTATGTCAGACATCTTCTGGAGACGTTATTTGTTCACAAGTTTTCAGGAGGGCACACGCCTCTGAAAAATATGATAAAGGTGACAATATGTTTATCATTTTGCGTAAGAAAGAATATCCTCATATCAAAGCAGTCCTTGGAAGAAGATAGGAAAATAAAAAATAACTTATTTTCTAGCTCCAGGAATTCTGATTAGTCAAAAAACAAATATAGGAAGAATTTCAGGGCCACGTCCCCAAGGACATGAATTGAAATCAATGTCCATTTTAGCTCTTGCATGTCAATGTCCACTTTGACTCATTCACCCAAGGGGCTGATTGTCATGTCCAGGGTATTTTTCAGACTGAATGCTATTTTATTATGAGATATGCTGCTGCAACATCTAGCAATGCTGACAGAAATCACACTCCACTTCCTTGGTGCAATAGAAATATAGAGCATGAGACAGGCCTTGTATTAGGAAGCGAAAATCAAATTACTATTAGAAAAAAAAAAATTTTCCTTCTACAGATGGAGGCCTCAGGAAGGAAGATACCGAGCTGGCCTAAAGTCTTCTGTCTCCCAAAGTCTCATGAATTTCAATCGTGTGTCATTTCTCAGAGGCTCTCCTTTCTTTTATTTCACATACTCAATCTCAGTCATTTTGTATCACCCCACCCCCATCCCATTCAGTGAGATGTAAAGACCCCCCCTTTAGAAGTTTTGCAATACATTTAAGATTTCAGTAAAGGAATTAAATTTATGGCCATGATAGGGGGCTCGACTCGATTCCAGTCAGAAAGAGGCTAATGAGATGCACAGCTAAAGATGATGTTTTACAATACACAGTGGTTTAAAAAAAAAAAAAAAAAGTGGAATACAAGCTGAATGGCTTTGGAATCGGAGAGTCGTTTTGAAAGTGGGTTTTAAAGACCCACAGTTACTGTTGTCCCCTCGCGTACCACAGTGACATTGCATAAAAAGGTTAAAAAGAGAAAGCCTGACTTACAGCCCTACTTATGGGATGGAGCTGTAGCCAGTCCCAGTGCACTGCTCTGCCCAAGAAGGTGCTGAGCATAGGACCCTCAACTTAAACACATAGAAAGACTTTATCCAGTCTCCAGGGTTGCTTCAGTTGTTTGGCTGATAGATTTTGTTTTTTCCTTGTACAAAGGATGGGAGCCGTGACCCCTACACAGTGCAAGAACACGAACACGTTATGTCTACTTGGGCTTTCCCAAGCCCACAGCTTCACACACCAAGCAAAGACAGCTGGGGTGCTGCTTTTTAACAAGGGGATGAAAAGGGGGCTGAATCTATGGGAGTAGATGCAGTGTGTAGCTCAAATATCTTTACAAGAATGGTGTGCCACTTTTTTGCCAGTGTTAAACCAGGCCTGTCCAGTTTTACTCTTTATTGTCTTGGCCGGCTTAGCGTCTTGTTTGGCTAGCTCTAATCTTGCTTGGAAATGCTGAATTTAAGGTATAGTAACAGCTCGGCTGTTTTAACCAGCCCTAGACTTTTAACAGTACAACTCAGAGAAATGTGCCCTTCAGCAGTAGAATCAAATAAGGAGGAAAAAAAAGTCAATTCTTACAACAGGCATAAAACACATTCGATATAATCCAAAAAAACTACAGTGTGCATCCTGTTATCTTTTTTTTAGTGGCTCCATAGCATTAGAAAAAGATCTGTGACTCAAGAAGCCACTGCAAAGCCTTTCAATGGTCATCTAGGTTTTTTCACTTAGCAGAGTTTATTTTTATAAAGTTATGGTTTGTATTTGCTTATTGCCCTTTCTGACAAAAAAAAAAAGTACCTTTTGTACATTCCAGGGCTGTGCCTTTTACTGGGGATTCACTTCCTGGATTGCATACTACATCAACCATCCACGATATACGCCACCATGTATGTATAAGTAGAACACAAAACTGACCTTGCTTTTAAAAAAATTTTTTGTATGCAACCTTACGTCCTCCAAAATCAATAGATGGCCCCTGCATGAGATTATATGACTAATCTAACCAGAGATTAGCTTTTACTCCCTGTCAGAACGAAGATTGTTGTGCGGGAGGCACTCCTGCTGTGCCACTGAATGTATGTTCCTGTTCAGTGGTGGTCAATCGCTGTCCAGTTTTATGAACTGGAAATATTGGCCAACTGGAGAAAACACGAAGTTTGATATATTTTGCTCACCTTCACAACATTTGTATTAAGAATGCATGAGAGAACTAGAGCTGTCTGCATTTTTTGGAGGAGATATTTATTTGCTAAAGATACATCCTTTTCATGAAAATTAAGATCGTTTTTTTTCTGGTGAGAAACCACTAAGAGTCTAAGATACTGCTAATAAAAATGAAAAGAATCCTATGTTTTTTGCTTCCATCATTTTGTTCCCTCTGATTATATTTTGTTGTTGCCATGCTCTTTCTTCATGATTTTTTTCTTCTTGTTTGCTCTTTGAACTTTTGTTTCTTTTGAGAATAATTGTTGTAAGTTTTGTTTCCTGCTACTTTACTTTCCTTGCTACACCTTAGTCTTTCTTTTCTTCTGCATCTTTTATTTATCTGTGAGCTTTGGGAACATTTTGCTTTGCCATTTTTATTTACACCCAGTTAAATTACTAGTTTTTTTCAATCAAAAATTTCTCCTACATGGCCTTTCCTTTCCTTTCAAAATAACACAAAAGTTCTGTTTCAAAATAGTGTGATTAATTGAAAGACAGTTGAATTTGGTGTGGCTTTAACAGTAATGCTGCAAACAATGTTGAAACCTCCCTAGACAGTTTTTAGCAGTCTGGGCCATCAGATCAGTAGGTGCAGCTCCTTTATAGAAGAAACCCTTTGTGCAAGACACAGCTTGAAGCCAGAAACCATGTTTATTCCAACAGAGAAAGTATTCAGAAGAAGGACTTCTAATTGCTTGCCACTGCCTTAAAATGACAATTATAGGTACATGGGACTGATGCTGGAGATCACCACCCCTCCAGCATAGTTAGCTGGATCAGTAAAACCTTGATGGCTTATTTTGGATGCAGGAGCAGCTGACCTCCACAGCCATATCCAGAGGTGGTTTGTTTGGGGACAGGTAAGGAAAGGCAAGCACGTAGCCACAGAATGTTGGGCAGGAGTGGTAAAATAAACCAGGCTGACAAAGGGCCCATGAAGAACATCTGCTTAGCTGCTATGTAGTCAGATGTTGACATGTGCTGGTTCTTCTGAGGTGAAGTTTTAGCACATACCCTTGGCACAACAGAGGAGTCATGTGCCAGCCAGAGAAAAAGGGTTCTCAAAAGTAAAGGCTCAATGAGACTTGGTCAGTGAACTGAGGTACATAGACGTGGTTTGTGTCCCTCAACCATGACCAAGTTTTACTTGAGAACTGTGAATCTTTGGAGATGAACATGATACAGCACTACAGTGGTCTGCGGACAACAGCAAAAAGGAGAGGGCAGGCAAAAGGTAGGTAAACGTTGCAAAGGCTAAATATATTTCTTGCATGGTGAGACTGTGAAGCAGATAGTGGCTATATAGTAAAGTCTCACTACTAAAAAAACCCCAAAACTAATGGACAGGTTACATCTTGGGTTCTCTGCTCATGGAGGTAGAAGTGCCTATGGATAAGGCTATGATTCCCAGCCTGGTTCTGCTGCTGACCTTCATTTCATCCCTTCCCCTTGCCTTTCCAAGGATTTTAACACCACCAGCTGCTTTGACAAAGCACTTGGATTTATGAAGCTGACAAATACTAGAAAAAGTTAGGTGAAACTGCTTTGAGATCAGTGGTGAAGAGACTAGCATTTCTAGAGTGCTGTTACTGTTTGCACTGTCTTCATATTCTGTGTGATAATATCCATTCTCCCTGCAGAGCCTGTCAGGAAAGAAGTATTTCTGCTCCTCAGCACTAGATTAATTTCACCCATAGCAAATCATGTGCATACCGTAAAATGCAATTTATAATTTCATTCTATTTTCTAGCATTTGGTCACAGACAAGTTTCTTTTGCTGCCCTTGCTTTTCTGGTACGTACAAAAATAAAGTTTTATTAATGATTGTGGAATAGGAGTAACTCACGATTTAGGAAAATGCAGTAATGCTGCTATGCATTTGTGTATATATATAAAGTGCACACCCACTTTTGTGTACTTTTACAGGATTTAGTGATAATTATTAAGGTTCCTAGGTTAGGAAGTCTCCTATTTACCTATACAGAGCTTAATGTGAAAAGCTGTATCTGAGAGCCACGAGAACATCATCAACATTATTACTACTCATAATTTTGTAAAAACACTACTATTTAGACAGATTGGAACTTGCCATTTTTAAAACGCTGAAGAATTACATCCTGAGAAGACTTTGCAATAGTACTGTGTACCCTGAATAACTTAACCTCAACAGCTGTTAAAAGCAATTAAAAAATCCCTGCCAAAGTGGGTGAAGCCAAGAGAAAGCGCAGGTGATGAGGGATGGATGGCATTTGTTTTTCAGCCTGTTTAAACTTGCCTTTGTGTAGCTACAGTTAGATATACGGCTTTTCAAGTGTTGTGGTTAAACTTCTTAGCAGACCAGAAGGAAGGGTTCTACACGGAGCCATGCACAGATGAGGGCACTGCTGGCATTTGGACAGCTTTCTGTTATGGGGTCCCATGGCAGGCAGAAATGCTGAGTTACAGCATTTTTGCCTCATCTGAAAACAGCGATGCCATGGACGGTCAGGGTAGCTTTAAAAGGCTGGTGTATTTTAGGGGGAGTTTGTAAGAAATAATTCATCTGGATTGTTCCTGAGCATGTTTTTCTAGGGTACCAGCATTCAAGACAACACAAGCTAAAAGAAACCACCTCATGGGAGAATTAAGCTACATGGCGAGTCAACATATGCTTTGCTGGGAAGAAAGGAAAATGTATAGGTTCACCCATAGGTGACTAAGTGTGCAGAACCTGAGACTTCTGAACCTGTTGTTTGCATGAACGTAACCATATAGTGAGACAGAAGCTCAGTAAGAAATTCTCACATGGAAATGTCTATTCTCTTCTGTCCTCTGTGGGCATTGCACTTGGAAATGCTGAGTGTGGCCTTACCCAAGCAAGCATGGGTCAGCAGCCAAAACAAGTAAGGCTCTTCGAAAATCAGATCAGTTTCCAGAAATATAACAGGAAGAGGGACAGTAACGTGTCTAGGCTCCTTCAGGCAAATGCTATTCTGAAAAGCACTCAAACACCTCCTTAGCAACATTTAAATGCTTTCGTAAGTCGGGACCCTTAAAGATCGCAGTTTTGGCAGCGTTTGCCTCTGGGGTTGGCCATGCAGTTCTCAGTTTTTCCTGCCCTAATAAGGTACAGCAAATACAAGCAAAATACTCATAAGAAGAAGCTCACGCACCCAGTGAGGCTCTACAGCCAAAAGCGATAATCCCGTACTGCAGAGACCGGAGGCTGTGGCAGCGGCGGGCACCGGCGTGCCCAGAGCCTTACCGTCTGCGCCCTGCCCGAGCACCGCCGTCACTTCAAACCCAGAAAACCGCCTGCCTGAATGTTCAGTGCTAGCAGTAAAACTCGTTCTTGTCAAAATCTCTGCATAGAAAAAAACCCTCCTTTTCTAACAAAACGTCCTTCCTCGCCTCAATAACATGCCCTGCTATAGCTTTTATGGAAAATGCTGCTATCAAGCAGAGATGAGTCCTGTTGGGGGTATTCCCTATAAAATATGGCCATTCCCCTTCAGATCTGCATCAGCACCTGGTCTGTGGTCTGAATTCTTGCAGCTCTTATGAGAACTTCCTACCCATGGAAACTCAAAACCTTTCCCTTTCAGACCCTGTTCTGGCAGGTTTCCAGACAATGAATTTAAAACAGCATCACACAAAAAAAAAAAAAAAAAAAAAAAAATTGAAGCTGTTTTCACAGTTTGCTAAAACATATGAATAAAATATTGGGAAGATTTCTTTTTTTCCCCCTCTTTTAAGGCTTGTCTTTATTACATATCCTGATTTAAGCGTATACATCTGCAGCTGCTGTAAACAACAGTACTGAGTAATTTGAAGAGTGTCAGCAGGCTCTTCTGGAAGATTCTCATATTTAGAAAAATTACTCTAAGCTTTGCAGGGATGTTTTTCTCATAGGGTACACGTGGAATACAAAGAGGGGGAACAGTACATAGACTTCAATATTTTATCACCATAAATATGGTAAGCCTTTTTCCTGCTGTTCCCCAGTGCCCTATATTTTATATTTGAGACACTGACGAAGGACTAGCTTACATTTAGCAGTACTTCTTGATACAGAGCATTAGCAGTTGCATTTCTAAAGAGGGACATAAGAGCTAATTACAGCAGAATGCAGCTGCAGAGTCAAAGGTAAGCCAATAAAAATCCCTGCAGAAATGCCCTTTGCTTGTTTTACTTAGAATTGATTATAAAATTAGTAGGTGTTAACTATAATGTGTGAATCTCTCTTGCTTCACAATAGTGTGGGCATTGCACATTTCAATATGTATAGTGTTTCACAAAAACACTTTTATCTTTGAAACTTTTTTCTTTAAAATAATAGTAATCCGAAACAATCATGTTTCTGGCTCTCAACTGGAAGTACATAAATTAAAATTACTTCCATTGCTATGGCTAGAATTATTGCTTCTGGTACGGTATTTTGTAACAGAGTTTCCTTTTCTGCTTATTTAGTGTTTTACATCTGGTGTTTATGACAGATGACAGCCAATTAGTTGTAATTAAAAAACATAAAAGGACTACAGGATTTGACCCATGACTAAATATCCATGCAGAATAACAGCTTTGCTAATAGAACTGATTTAAACTTTCCTAACAAAACCCGCAGAAATGTCTCTGCCAAAAAGGGAAAAATTCTTCAGCAATGCTATCTACAACGTTCTTTCAGATTATGGCACGTTTCAATAAAAAATGAAGTTACATATTCCTTTCAATTAGTTTAAACTGAAGTTTGTTATGGAAGACTTTCAGAATTGGCTTTAAAAAATTACTATCTTATTTCTCTTTTTCCGTACTAAATTTGTGACTTTACACTTCTAACATCTCTAGGTTTTAGCACTCTTCCTTTTTATTTTAATTTCTTAATTTTTTCCATTCTTGCAAAATTTAGAATGACAAATGATATAAGAAGACACAACTTTTTAACACTGTATTTTTTCAACGTGAGAGGACAAATCAGTCTTCAAACACAGAAATTAATGAACAAGTTCAATTCAGTCCCGGATTGAAATGTATACAGCATTTTGGTTTTCTTCATAAAGTAGGAGAAAAATGAAAAACATAACATTAGAATGTTGTACTGGCAGGCTTTCTTATTCAGGAATTGAAACGGATTTCCCTACCAGTTCCCACTGTAATGGGTAGTAATGGTCCCACTTTAATGGGTAGTAATTGGTTTTGATTCTACAGTAGTTGTAATTGAGGAAGTACGGAAAGCTACAAGCAAATCTGAAATCACCGTGTACTACATGCTGTATAACCAAGCGGGGAGACACGGTACCTCTTCCAAAGATTTAAACCATTTAAATATTAAAGACCAAGTTTGGGAGGTTGGTTAGGGCTGGAAATGCCATAACCAGGGAGTAGCAGAACCAGGAATAATACTGGCTCCCTTCAATTACCAGTTCCCGACTACGACCTGTTCAACCAGTCTGCCCTGAAGAGAACCACTGCCTATTTATTCACCCTATTTTTCCTTCCTCTGTGACTTACCTGGAGAACTGGTTACTGTGCTCTGTAACCGGCAAAACAAAGGTGTGACACTGAACACCGCTGAAAGCGCGTGTAGGAAGAGGGTAGGCGCGTTAACTCATGACATCTTCACAAACCCAGCGGTCAACTTTTCCCCTGCTTATTTGCAGGCTGGATGAAATCCAAATCCTGACAATGGTGTTCGCTTTAGGGAAGTATCTCGCTAAATTCCTTAGACCCCAGGGAGCCTCTCTGATCTCCCCAGGCCAAAGCACAAGACGCTTGTGAGTTTGACAAAGATCACAGAACGTACTTGCCATGGGAGAGTCATTTCAGAGTACATGTTTTCTGGGTACAGAGACTAAGCTGTAATGCGGGAATTCTGGTTATGCACTGCAACACAGTTACCACAGCATTTTAGGCATACAACTGAAAATAAGTTTTTAATGTCTTGCAGATGTGTGAAGCTGGAAATCACTTTATCAACGTAGCTTTAGCTCACCAAAATCATTCAGGTCTGTCTTTGTTTCCTGTTTGTCTATTTAAGACTGAAGTGTGCCTAACCTATCCATCTTCTGCTGGTATACAGTAATTTATGTATCTACATCCACAGAATAAAGAAAGATGAGGTAGGTACCATGCCATGGCTATAATGTCTTCAAAATAAATATGATGACAAGGAAACATTAGCAACACTGTTGTTGTTCCAAAGCCTATAGCAAATTTATCTTAATTATACACAACTGCAATTTAAGTATGGATTTAAGCATGGAAGTTCTCTAAAACACCCTGTTGACTGACAACAGAGGATTCAGTTTTAAATAAGTTTCAAAAACTTCTAAACTAGATTGCAGAGTTTTTAGATACGTGCATCTCACGCAAAGATACACACACACACACATACAAATACTCAAAGATAGAGTCATGAATACCTACACAGGCATCAAGGTATATGCACGCTCTTAAATGGCTACTCCAAGCATGGGGTTTCAGGGTCTTTTGTACCATGAGAATAAAAGTTATACTATATATAGTAGAAAGTAAAATATATTCTCAGATAATAGTGGTATAATTTCACACTATAACACCTTATTCAGGAAAATGCTTCACCCTGGTATGATCAGCTTCACACACTGAAGTTAGTTTCTATTCTGGAAAGTTTTTGATGCGCTGTGGCTAGGCAGGTGCTTATTGTTGTTTGTTGCAAGGGGCTTAATTCAGTTTAAAAGCAGCAAGAACCAAATAATTCATCGGTGCCTACAGGTATTAAAGGTAGCTAGAACTTAAAAATGAAGTGTTGCATATGTGGCGTTTTGTGTGAGCAGTATCAGTGGCTGTAGAGAGTCATGCTGTTAGCTCTGGAGCTGTTTTCCTGTTCTACCCTGGGATGAAGGATGAGGATGCGAGAGGGGACAGGTTCACATCCCTGAGTCAGGCTGAATAAGATACAGCTGCATCCTTTATAACCCAGGAGAGTGCCCTTAGCCCTCACCTGCTGGCTAGTCTGCATTAAAGTACTTGTCTCTCTCTTCCTCTGAACAAAGGTTGCAACCTTTCGACATGCCAGACCTTTACCGTAAAAACTGATATATGGCTCACTGAGCAGCATTCTCACTAGGATAAGTACAGCTTTTGCTGTCTCAAGAAAATTCACTGAAATTTTTTAACAAGTTGTACTCTGGGAACATTTGCCAAGGGGATGGCTGATACATAGGCAAGTTGCAAAAAGGCTTGGTTCCCCTCGCTGTATCTAAACCAGTTTTGTCTGTTTTCTTGGGGTTTTTTTCTTTCTTTTTTGCCCCCCTTTCTTTTTTTTTCCCTTCCTGAAGGAAGCAAAGCCTGTTTGCCGAGTCCAACCCACAACCCCTTCACGTGGCTCTTCTTGCTGGTATCCTGTCCCAACTATACATATGAGGTACATGACTTTCTTCTGCTCATATGCAAAGGGTGGGTGTTTGCTGCGTTTCAGCCTTTGCCTGCAGAAGATCTGCAACGGCTCCGCGCAGTTCCCTCTGCACCTCAGTCACGTTCTGTATGTCAGAGTCTCCTTGCTCCCACCAATGTTTCTCCACCAGACCCTTCTCTTCCCTCGCATCAACATCATGACCCCTCCGCTACAGACTCCCCAGTGATCCAAGGATTTACCACCCATCTCTTCACACTCATCCAGCGGGGTTCCTTTCTAGAAATCTTTCCTCTCCCATTTCCAGCACGAGTATCATGCTCCTCTTCCAGGGGGAGGTTCTGGGGAAGTGACCACTTTTGAAAACTTGCCCTTTTGCTTTATGTAATATATACAAATAACATTGCCTTTTTCTTTGCAACAGGTTGGGTCTTGGATTAGTTTCACAGTGATGACACAAACCCTGCCAGGTAAGCTTGAAACAGAATGAAGACAGCCTCTAAATTGTTTTCAGAAGTGAATTATGGAAATATAAAATTTGCCAAAAAATTTACGGCATATGAAATACTGCCATCAAGTCCCCCTTGTGACATGTCTGTGTAAACCTTGAAAGTGCTAGCCTCAGAAAGCTGTGGAGAGCACGAACACTACTGCAACACCTCCGTTTGATCAAAACCAGCTGTCTGCTTTTTGTGAACTATTGCTGTTTCTTCTGTTTCCACAGTGAAAACAGACGAAATTTAAAAAAAAAAAGAAGTCAGTATTCTTCATTTACAGTCAATCATTTTTGATATAGGAAAATTTCTTTGCATTGTAAACCTGGAATAATACTTCTAATAGGGAGAGGAAAACAGTTATACATAGTATTTCAAAAGAGGAAAGACACACATGTTCCTGGTAGTATTTCCCTGTTTGCTTATATCAGGCAGCCAGCTCGTAACAGCAGCCTGCTTAGTAGCATTTGCAACCCTTGCTCAGTACTTTCCCGCATCCTTAGAGACCTAAATACCCATACAAATATGGTCCCTGGGACTGAGCTCTCCAAAACATTCACTTTTTAATTATTTTTCCGTTCCAAAATAGAAACCTATAAAAGCTACTTGCAAAAAGTAGCCCCACGTGGTTTACAAATGAAAAAGCGGATTAAACTGCGTCATGCAAAAATTAAACTTTCAATTCTGTTTGAAAAGATACAACATTTTTGTGCTTTAGGCTCTGGTATGGAAATGACCTGAAAGTTTGGGGACCTTGTAGGGCTGCATTTATGAGGGCAGGGAGCAGCAACATATGCAGCACACTCATTCTTGCTGTGATTGTCCCCAATATACCTTGACCAGATGCCAAATGAATGTTTCTGATCCACCAGCTCATTTTAAAAGAGAAAGGATAATGAATTTGCAAAAAGCACCTTTAAAAGCATTCACCATTCGGTGCCGCCCAAAGGGAGAGGTACCCAAGATATGACTTACCGGTTCCTGACAACCGCAGCAGGGGTCTGGGCATAGGAAGTTCTTAGGCTTTGTTAGACATCGTGGCCAGGCAGCTAAATCTGTTCGTGTACCTACTGCCTACTCGCCCCAGGGCCCAGCTCTCCCTCCATGAAACATGAAGTTACAGCACAGCTCCCTGTCACAGCTGGGAGCCAGAGACAAAGACAGAGAAGCGTTACAGGCCAAAAGCAAACCAGAAAAATAGCCAAGAGCGGCCATGGGTAACTCTGTGTTGAGACAGCACCATGCCCAAGAGGCCTTGTGGCTTATGGTGAAGTCATAGGTGATGCAGGGTGTGTCTAACAGGTGTGAACATCATCTGCGTGAATTCTGATGTGGAGGCTGAGCCTCGGGCTGTGGTACCTCAGCAACTGCAAGGCTGAGAGCAAGGGCAGAGTTAGCTTGTCTCTGTCCGCAGAGGAGACCGCAGACTTTTCCATAAACACTCTTGTATTCACAGAAACAGATATTGAAAGAATGACGCATGAACTTTCCCCCCTCCCCCTCTTTTTCCTTGGTAGTTGGCATTTTTGCTTTCCTGATGGTCATCCAGATGTCCCTCTGGGCGCAAAAGAAACACAAGCTGTACCTGAAGAGATTTTACCCAGAGGTGCGGAGAAAAGCAGCTATAATTCCGATCATCTTCTAAGCCCTTCACAAGAGTGGAAGCCTAAGTGTACAGTTCAAGAGCTAACTCAGAGTAAATGAGCCATTTCATTCAGTAACCAAAGTGGATCAGAGGAAGAACTACTGGATATCTTTTTCATAAAATTAACAGTTCAAGACGAAGAGCTTTTAATTAAGTGAAAAAATGTAGCGCTCGAATTCTTGGTTCCAGCTAAAAGATATGATTTAATTAGATTTTCTGTAATGGAGCTAATTGGGAAGGGACGAGAAAATTGCTTATATTGAATGTTAGGCTAGATATTTAGCTGATGTAAATGTGCACAGATGCTGTTAAAATTAATGAATACAGTTCATCTGCATGCATTCAGGTCTGGTGATTTTAAGGTTCAGTGTCAGATGTTGACGAGAGCCTTGGATTTTAGCATCAGAAGATGTTTCACAGCCTTATTTTTATTAAACTGCACAGAAACAGCACGTTCTGCCTCAGCACCTCTAAAGCATCACATCAAAGAACGACTGCTATGCTCTTAACACAGTTTAGTCTAGCCTTACAAGGTTTTTCTTTTTTTTTTTTTTAAATTGAATTTCACAGCAAATTTTTTCAATACAAATTGGCTTAAACTGACCACTGCAGAGAGGTATGGCTTTCTTTTATTTTCAGGTCGGCAGATCAGCCCCACAATCCCAGGAGGGGACTGTTTGGGAGGTGTGTCCCATCTTGCTATTAATTTGCAACATGACCTTGGGTACATCATTTAAGTCCATCCTCCTTTGTCACACTGAACAGTTCTGGAGATAGCAGAAGACCTTCTGGACTAGCAAGCGTGCTAAGATCCCCTTGTTCAGTGCCCGACTCCATCCAGACCCCGTTCACCTTACTTGCATCAAGCACTGTGAAACCCTCGGGCACAAGGTGAACGAGAGTACAGCTCATTATGGAAAAGGAAAGGGATCCTGCCAAATGCATTTCAGTCCATATCTGAACTGCCTCAGATGGACACTGCTGAAAGGCTTCAGCTCCCCTTCAATTTGGTCAGTCTCGATCTGCTACTTTGCTTTCCAGGACATTATTTTTATATTTTCTGGGCTTGTTATTCAAGCCCCGAGAACTCTATTTAGCTCCATTTGCAAATCAGTGGCATCCATGTCATGCAGAAATGCAATTCTAGTTACAGAGAACAAGAGAACCAGAACTGCTTCAGCAAGTATTAAGATATGGAGAGTTAGGGCATTAAGTCCAGTTTTCATTCTATTTCTGTTGCACATTTGTCAATGTCGTTTGGCTCCCTTAGGCTGGTGAAAAAGCTTGCCTAAAAACCTTAATCGTTAGAGAGACACTGGTGGGTTGGTTGTCTCCTAAAGGCACAGTTATATTTGCACCAGCTCAAGTGTTCTAAAAAAGTTAATTTGTCCAGTAAATTGGGTTCATATCCCTCTTCTAATATCTAACTTGCAACACTTATCCTGTTAGCCACTGTAACTCAATTTCATCTTGGTAATGTAAATAAATCACTTTCCATATTTTTTAACTTGTAACCTGTGAACACCTAGAATTTTTTATTCCTCTCAGTGGAAAACCTGAGTCACAGTGAACATGCAGTTCTTTAACCCAGACTGCTAATAAAGATCTATTTTTGAAAAATAATTTTCTGTACTCTTAGTCACTTATACCTAACAACCGTATTTTTGAAACCCTTTTTTTTCCAGACGGTGTTAGATGAATGAGTCAAGACTGTTGTCTCTATTTTTAATCCAGCTATTGGGACTGTTTTCATTTCATGTTTGTTAAATGCCTCATTATGGCAATATTCAAGTTTAAAATAGTTCATGTGGGAGGGTAACTTGCCAAAATGACTAACTTATCCGCTAGTCTCTTGATTACAATGGCTGCAGCTTTAAGTCTGTTCAAGGCACGTGTCCAGAGTGATTCCAGTTGCTGGGAGCGCAGCTCGTACTCAACAGTTAGCTTAGGAAAAGAAAGTACTTCAGGAATTGTTTCCCCCCTGCTTACCAGTCGGTCATTCAGTACCTGGCGGGGGGAGAAGGCTTTTGGCTCCTGTAGTAAATGACTAAAGTTTTAAAATGGTGTTAAGAGCAAACAGTAGGTAAGAACAAATGAAGATACATTACAGAAGGCTGTCTCAGATAAACATGGCAGATATTTTGAGATTCACCAATGGTGTGTTGACCGGCTAAAATTGCTCTGGACATTGTTAAATGGCTTCACAAATAGCAATAAATCCAACTTCCTGCACCTTCACAGATCTTTCTGTATTACTCTGCCCTCTCTGATTTTCAGGGCAAGTTCCATATGATTAGAACGGGTGAGTTAACTTTCCTGGCATGTGGGGAATGTTTTGCTTTAAAACAAAAAGTATATAAAAATGGTTAGTCTTTGTTTTGATAAACATTTTGGGGGCCTTGTTTTTTGGGAAAAAAAACCCCAAACAAACCACAAACCACCAAAAAGCACAAGCAAACAAAAAAACCCAGGCAAAAAGTAAATATCACTATATAAAAAATTGCGGTCGACGGTGATTTTAGCCACAAGTGCCATGCACCTTTTCAACCAAAACAATTGTCTCCACACAGACTTTTTCATGGGAAAGTTTGTCATGACTGTGTTGATTACCTAGGGAAAAAATGCCTTATTGAGCTCGAAATACACTGGTATTTCTTGTATTGGGGGCTGGTGAGGAAGTAAATGGTTAACTGCAAATTCTCTTGGCAATAGTTTCTCCTAAGCACATCCCTAACTTTTTCAGAGCCATCAGTAGAAGGAAGGCATGGGCAAGGCCACACCGCTACCAGAACGTCATCGTGTTTCATGGTCAAAGGGACCTCCAACATGAACCATCAGATGCAGCTCAGGTGGTTGCTCCCCACTTTGGCCATGGAGCTGCTTCACAGGCACTGCTAGGGAGGTCACCGTTCCCGTGCACTGGATGCACTGGTGTCCATGGGACAGGGAAAATAGTCAGGACAGTGTGAATTACATTTTGCAATCCTGCTTCTCCCTGAGGGCTGTGAAATTCACTGCTTGCAACAAACAACAATTTGTCCTTAGAGCTAAATCCCTTTCTGACGCCGCTCTCCTCAGTTTTTGCATCCGGAAAGGTGACAGGCTGCAGGGCGGTGGATCCACTCCCTGCGGTGCCCTGCCCGTGCCTTTGCTCCCAGGGCCAGCCTGAGCTGCCCTGTGGCTTCTGTCAGCCCCACAGCTTTCCTGTCAGCTCGTAGAGGCAAATTACAGCATTTGTCACAAAAGGCAGGAGGCAGCAGCACCAAGCAGCATAAAAACGGGGCGGTTGAAGTTGGAGACATACTCCGGTTAGATACAAGGTGCCGGTGCAGTCAGTGGCACGGTTAGGACCCATGTGTAGGGCCAGTTCCTGCCCAATGCTCCTCAGAAGCTAAGCCATCTAAGCCAAGAGACCACAGATAAAGCCAGCTAGACAGGCATGGGGCCTACTAGACAGCAGTTTTGCCAGTTACTGTGTAAAAGTAAGTCAAATGAAGTACTGATGGATCCTTCCTGGCCTGCCCAACAAGGACTGTGTGAACGGCATTGCTCAGCATGTGGGCTCAAAGCGTATCTCAAAATAATCGCCTCCTGGTCCACCTGGAGAGCCTGCTCAACATACAGGTCCCTCCGTCTTCACCCTGCAGCTGGGTTTTTGCTGTGATCCACCAGATGGGCAAGTCATCTTTCCCAAAATATTCCTAAGACTTTCAAATTCAGGACCCCAAAGTTAAGCCTTCAGACATGCAGCTCTGCATTTTTGTGGCCTGCTCTTTCCATGAAATGCCAACCTGGAAAAGAGCAGGCACCAGCTCAGGCTTCCTGGTGGTGCAGGGAGGCGTTGTGACGGGGAACCGAAATGGCAGATGCTCTTGTACACAACTTGGCAGCCTATATTTGCATCCCCAGTTTGAAAAAGCCCTTAGGACCCAGCCATATGCTTGTGTTATAAGACGGTCACCACATCGTTGCAGCTGACAGGACTGAAAATGATCTCAGTGATTTCATCTTTCCATAGGGAAAGTAGAGCTCAAAAGGATGCTGAAAGCAGAAGTGAATAAAGGCAGATGGTCATCCTTTTTAAAAGATGCTATTATCATCAAAATATCTTGTACTTTCCATTGTTTTGTATAAAGAAAGTGACTCTAAATTGGCTTTTATCACACTAGGAACTGAGATAAAGCAGCCTGATATCAAAGTACTTCTCTGAGAGCCTGCAGCAGTAGCTAAATATAATAAAATAAAAATCACTGCATGGGAAGACTTCTAAAGCACACTGTAACAGGAAGAAAGCTATAGGAAAGCAAGAGACTATTTATCTATTTATACTTTTAACAAGTGCTGCAAAACTAAAAATTAATTCAAACCCGAAAGAGTTTTCCAGCAAGCTAATATTTTCCACATGATGCTTTATTGGCTTCCCTTTTCTGTATTTTCCTAGGCACAAGTTTTGTCTTCAAGCGATATTCCCTGTCATTAACATTCATGAAATCTTTTTGAGAAACGCACTGCATGCCTGTTCCAGTGTTCCACAGATAAACATAAATGAAGTGTTGTGCTGTCATTGCACACAGATTAGTATCTATATCAATAACATTTTATCATGAAAAGTCTGGTTTATCACGGGTAAGTGCATAAAGGCTCCCATACAGCTACAGGTAAAGGCAATTTTCACATCACACGCGTTTAGCATCACGGAAGAATGTGGTCTCTGCACATCTTCAGCCATATGTGACTCAAACACACAACTTTCTGCAGGTATCAGAACCAAGAGCCAAGCTGTCCCAGGCCTTTATCATTGTCCCGGTGTTTGGTTACTTATTTGTCTAGCCCACTAGAGACTGGCTCTCACCCTGCTGTGGGTGAGGACATCTGAGAAAGCATGTCCTTGTCCATCTTATCTGACTGGACAAGGAGTTGTCCAGGTGAGGAGCATCAGTCTACGCTGAATTTCCTTGCAATGTAATAGTCAATCTAAAACCTCTTCACCAAAGGAAAAGACAAGTAAATGGGTCCTGAAATATGTGCTCTTAGATTAAAAAAATCTACCACGTATTAACACCACCACACTACCCAGGCTTTAATGTATACCTGCTTTTATCTAAACTCTAAAGCCTTTGAAGACTGAGGAGCCATGCAAGAGGAAATAATTTATAGTTAAAAGAAATATGATAAGAATATTCAATAATACTAATGAATTCCTTATTTAAAAAAGCAAACTTCACATCTTTGTCAAAGAAATCTCATAGTTCGCCAGCTTCCTCCTCAAACACAGTATTATTCCTGTGAAGAAGCGATATAGCTCTACCAGTGATCCCTTCTATGGTTCCAAGTACCCGGCCATACTCTATAAGGAAGGTTTTTGTTTTAAAATTACAGGTTTCACCATTTGGGAGCTCTTTTAAAGCACTACAGGGCAGGCTCCAAAGAAAACAGACCACATCAAACATTCTTTTATTCATACTGAAATGTTGATGAGTTTTCAGTTGACCGGTGAAACACTGTGACACTGAGTTACAAAACAAACATTTAAAAACATGTCCCTCTCCTCAAGAAAAAAAGAAAAAAAAGGTAGTTTTTGTCTTTTCTATTAATAATATTAGGCCATTTCACAGGTTCAAGGGCATCCTTGCAGAAGGAAACTTTGATTAGAAAGTTGGAAGGACCAGAATGTGGTTGCAGCGTGCTTTTAGGGATTAGCAGCTATGTCCTTTTGGAAAGAAATTTCACTCTTTCTGACAACTGAGCTAGACAGAAATGGATTAAAGATGACACATGTCCAATACGGTATCTAATGAAAAACAAAGTACCTATTTCTCAAACCAACAGGGAATATTTGTCAGATACACAAACACTATATTCTTCCACTTTCTGGTTTACATAATCTCTCTGCAGAAGGTGATTTGCATTTCAACTCGTACGCCTCCCATTCTAACTCTTCATTTACCTATTTTTAAGCTAATTTCCCCAAATTTACCTATTAGAGATTCGATATATGCAGTGATGTCACAGGAAAACCAGCTTTGATTTCAAAACACTAGGGATGAAGAATCTATTTGTAGACTACACTGTTAACCGATTTCAGCCTTGTTGCCCCTCACTTAGGTGATTACTTTGCTGCCATTTTTAGATGTCCTTCCAATAGCCATCTGAAGCACAACGCCACGCGCAGAGACCTGCCAAACATCCCGCCTTAATCCGGTTGCAGAGCACAGAGCTAAATCTCAAAGCAGTGAGATGCAGCACTCTGCGCTACCTGAGTCCTAACTTCAGAACAACTCTCCAGCTTCCTTTGCTCCTAACCTCCGCAGGGCTGAAGCTATCCGGGGGCTTCTCTCCGCAAAAATGCAGATGGAATTCTTCCAAGTTTGCAACAGTATCTTACTATTAAAATATAAGTCCGTAACAATAGAAGCTGCAACACTCTCATGGTACATATTTGATATGTTTTCTTATTCAGAAGGCCCTAGCAGGTAAAAGGAAGATGGTTATTGTGCTTATAAGGATACAGGGACAAAGAGAACATGGCTGTAGTAATCCGAGAGCTGGTGCCTACTCAGGCCCTCGGTGCCTTGGGCATCTATCACAGGAGAGGGCAATGCAATAAAGAATTATTGCAATCTAATAAAGGGAATGTTGATCTTGATTATGGATCTGAAATTAAACAAATCGGTAATCTATTCTGCTCACATGCAAATATTTGCTGGAAGTTGTACCTCAAACATTTTTGCACTTGGTTTGGAAATAACATTTTTAGAATAATCCTCACTCATACACTATAAGCACATGATGGACATTACAAGAGTAATGCAAGCTGCACAGGGAATTACTGCATGCCCTGTTATTATATATAGTTACTTGTCTTCATTTTTTTTTCAGGGAAATTAACTGCTTTTGCTACCAGAGAAGTAGTGTCAAATACTGCTGCCCTTATGAACTGCAGTACCAAATCCTTAGGGCAGATGCAAGACTTTGGCTGAGTGTGTCAACGTGTGTGAGCTGCACAGAGGGAGTTCAGGAGTCACAGAATCATTATTATTAAGGTTGGAAAGGACCTTCCAGATCATCTAGCCCAACCGTTAAGTTCCAACCATTAGTCATTCACAGATAGGATGTAACGGTACCCACCAACTGCCCTGCTCCAGTGCTGATGTGCCTGAGCCCATGATGGACCAAAGCCCATCTGAGACACTACTTCTCCGTCTCAGAGTCCCTTTGTCCATGGCACCAGCCAGCAGTTTCAGTGCACAAGTCCTCTTTGAACAGCTGAAGAGCTGAAGCATCACAAGTCGGCCACAGCTGTGCTAGGAGATGTGCTGCGGGTGCAAGGCCATGATGCTGAAGCCAGATGCAAGATGGGCTTAGCCATCTAAATAAGCAGCTCACCAAACAGTTTTTCATCCTTGAGCAAGTCATTGGTGTTTACTTCTCATCCCTTAGGCAACTCTTGTGGTCCTTCCCAGCCCGTGCTTTGTTAAGGCGCACGTCTGGCTCATTCTCAGTGGCAGAGGACTGCCCAGACCAACAGAAGTGACCACAGCAGCTGTTGCCATCAAACACTTAGAAAAATGATTACTTTTATTTACTGGCAATAAATACTTGCTCTTACTCATGTAAGAGCACTAAATCTGGGCAAGCCAACAGGCAATATGGGGCAGTCTTGCCTACTGCAGTTCTGGGCCCTAAGGACTGTGGATGCATATATCATCCAAAAGGAATATCTAAGCAAGCAAAAGGAAATACTTCATATAATCACGTTGTCGTGTTGTAATTATATGCAAATAACATATTATAAAACATGTTGACAAGATCCCCACTTCTCAGCAGCCCTTCGAGCACTCACTTTTCAGATATCATTGAGCAAGCAGAAATAAAATCAAATCCTTCAGCGCCCACAAACGTACGGTTGACATACACAATCAATAGGCAGTTACAAAGAGAGAAAAACTGCAGGAGTTTTCTTATTGGAGATAAGGAGTGGGGGGAGAAACTTTGTTTCCCCCCACCTTCAGCAGAGAAAATAAAATTGATTCATTAGTTACAGTGCAAGGAGATGAGCACCTCCAGCAGAAATTAAGGGCACAAAGAAGGTCACGATACATAAAAGTTTCAGGCAGCAGCAGACAGGACTGGCTAAACTGACTACCATTTTAACTGCAATTGTCGATAAAACGGTCACATTAAGAGGCAGGCTGAAGGATGGTCAAAAGGTTAAGCCAGGCAGGGTGGTAGAAAGAACATAAAAAACATCCTCTGCCACAACAAACGTGTGCAGACGAGGCTTCCTCTGCTGCTGTCCTGATAGGGAGAAGGATGGAAAACTCAGGGCAAGTAGTGGTCCTGATGCCCCTTGATCTCAGGCGAACCCTGGAGGACTTGCCAGTTGGAGCTAACGAAGGTTAGGGGGGCACCAAAAATCATGCCTGGCATTTCTATTAATTCTAGAGCTTCTAATGAATTTCCCTGCAATGTTTTATCTTCATCTCAATTTCCTTTATCCCCAGAAGATATATTATGTGCCTTTATGTTGCAGCAAAATATTCTACAGCCGCAAGAAACAAAAGCCATCTGTTCTTTGAAAGTAAAGTGTCTCAGCTAGGATTTTATTGTTTATTCTTTCCCTTTTTTTCTAATTAATACGCTTAATCTATCAGCTTGCTTACATTTCACACACAACTGAAATACTAAGTATTTCACAGAATCATAGAATAGTTTGGGTTTGAAAGGACCTTTAAAAGTTCCTGCAATGAGCAGGGGCATTTTCAGCTAGATCAGGTTGCTCAGAGCCCCGTCCAACCTCACCTGGAATGGTTCCAGGGATGGGGCATCTACCACCTCTCTGGGCAACCTGTGCCAATGTTTTACCACCCTCATTGTCAAAAATGTCTTCCTTATATCTAGTCTAAATGTACCTTCTTTTAGTTTAAAACTTACCCCTTGTCCTATTGTAACAGGCCCTGCTAAAAAGTCTGTCCCCATCTTTCTTAGAAGCCCCCTTCAAGCACTGGAAGGCTGCAAGAAGGTCTCCCCAGGCCAAAAATCCCCACCTCTCTCAGCCTGTCCTCAGAGGAGAGGTGTTCCATCCCTCTGATAATTTTTGTGGCCCTCCTCTGGACCCACTCCAACAGGTCCATGTCTTTCCTGTGCTGAGGGCTCCGGAGCTGGATGCAGGACTCCAGGTGGGGTCTCACCAGAGCGGAGTAGAGGGGCAGAATCACCTCCCTTGACCTGCTGGCCATGCTTCTTTGGATGCAGCCCAGGATACAGTTGGCCTTCTGGTCTGCGAGCACACATTGCCAGCTTGTGTGGGGCTTTTCATCCACCAGTACCCTGAAGTCCTTCTAGGCAGGGCTGCTCCCGATCCCTTCATCCCCCAGCCTGGATTGATACCAGGGGATTTCCTCGACCCAGGTGCAGGACCCTGCACTTGGCCACATTGAACCTCATGGGGTTCACACAGGCCCATTGTTTGAGCTTGTCCAAGTCCCTCTGTACGGCATCCCATCCCTCAGGTGTGTCAACTGCACCACTCAGTTTGGCGTCATCTGCAAACTTGCTGAGGTTGCACTTGATCCCACTGTCTAAGTCACTAATGAAGATATCAAAGAGTACTGGTCCCAATATGGACTCCTGAGGAAAACCAATCATCACCAGTCTCAACATGGATATTGAGCTGTTGACCACTACCTTCTGGATGCCGCTATCCAACCAATTCCTCATCCCCCCAGCAGTCCACCTATCAAATCCATATCTCTCCAATTTAGGGAGAAGGATGTTGTGGGGGATCTTGTCAAAGGTCTTACAGAAGTCCAGATAGATGACCTCCGTAGCTCTTCCTTGTCCGCTGGTATAGTCACTCCATCATAAAAAGCCACCAGGTTGACCTTCCTTTCCTTTCAGCATAAGCTAGGAGACAAAGAGTTCGATCAATCAAAAAATCACTGTGTTTTTTTCTTTCCTTCCAATTTTTGATTTACAGAAACTATTGAATATTTATGTTTACACCAGGAATTAAAATGTAGTACTTCTTACTGGGGATCCACCTCTCCAAATCTCCCTTTTAGGAACAAGTTGCTCACAGGGCTTCTTTCCTTCAAACCAAGCATCACTTCATTGATAATTACAGTAAATTACAAGTGCAAGGGACGGTATTCCCTTGTTTTCGGAGAAAGAACCAGCTGGGCTGAACACTGCAAACTAGAAAACATAGTGTTTGATTTCCACAGCAGAAATGTCCACTGACAGCTCTGTACATGGGAGTCTGACGTAGCTTGAACTGCAAGTGAACCAAACCTAATGCTTCAGATCACTGAAAAGTCAAAAGCAGCAGCAGGAAGATTCAACGTGCTGGCAAGGGGGAAACAAACATAGCTGGAAAGCTCTGACCTTTTCTTTAATAAATGTAACATGGGGTAAGAGCATGAGGGGAAAAAGACTGTAGCATAACTGAGACTTACTGTACACACCAATTTTTGCTCTGAAAATGGGCTACCCTTATACTTGAAATGGAAGTGTAGACATGGGGCCAGTGTCCAGGTTGTTCCATCCATGGAATGGACGTGGGAGAGAAACGGATGAGAAACAGGCTGTCTCTCTCCTTACCCTCAGACGATGTGATGGAGTTTGCCACTAGCGTGGGCTTACTGTCCAGGGCCCAGGAGGAAGCAGAGGGTCTGACAGAGCAGAGGGTCTCTGAGACCCCCTGGCTCCCAGGGAGAACCAGGTGGTGCCAAGGGGTCACACATTTCCCCACGCCTTGCTTGAGGCTCCAGCACTGAGAGGCTTCTGGTAGCGTCACCAGTCTGCATGGCTCCAAAGCAGCCTCAGGGCAAGTCACCAGAGACACCAAAGTGCCCCTTTACTGGGCTCTTAGCAAGCTTTATCGCTCCGAGTGAGCTAATATCCTTGAAGCTCTGCCCCGTTCCTCATGTTCCCCTGCCCTCCATGGTGCCATAGCGTATTCCTCCAAAACAAAAGCTACCCACAGTTGCAGATGGCCATTGTAATCTCCCTGAGTGACATAAATAAAATAGATGGATGCAAGCAGACTAATGATCTACTCTAGGATGCTTGGTTATGATGCATTGAAAAGAACAGCTGGTTGTCAGCAACATATTTACCAGGATTTTAAAAGACAAAAACAGCCATATAATCCAGAGGATTTAATGACAGAGTGGAATGAATGCTGAATAAACGCTCCTTTTGATAAACTCACAAACATTTGGGGGATGCAACAGTGATTTATATTCTTCTGGGAGAAATAAACAAATTAAGGATTTCATGGCCTTGTGGAGACCAGATTTTGTAAATGTGAATTTCTGTGTACTTTCAGATTAACCTTTTCTCTCTTGGTATTAGAGGGAAACAATACAAGGAATTTTCAACTTGAAAGAAGCTCCAGATTTCAGTTGGCCTGTTATTCTGCCCTCCCTAAATCAAGCGAGAAGAATTTGTTGCACACTCAAAATGTATTGCGGAACAGAATTTCAAACCTGTTCTATAGTAAAAACATGAAATGACCATACAAAAATTTTACCTTTGTGGGTGTCAAAAATGTTTGAGCAAAAAGGTTAGTTTTCATATTTTTATAAGTGTGAAAATGTTTCCTTGCAACATAGTAGAATCACTGCAATTCACAGTGCAGAGTATGACAGTTGCATTTAAAAATGACTTATCATTCAAACTAATACAAATAGGCAGTACTATTGGTGGGTGAAATGAACCTAGCAAAGAAAAGCGCTCTGTCTGAATTTGGCTGTTGGATATCTTCCTACAGAATTTTCAGATGTTAACAAAAGAGCATTTTCCAACAAAAATAATTCCAGAAAATGACTTTGGCCAGCTCCAAAGAATGTGCCAATAACTGAAGGTACAACGTCCATGAGCCTCTGGCCCTACCTGCTCTCGAGCCTCAGGCCTCTTGCATCTCTTCTCCTCAGTCCTCGTATTTCTGTACTCTCCAAAGACACAACAATGGGCAGCATGACACAGCTTCTCCCGGGTGCAGCAGCAGCAGCAACAATGCACAGAGCGCTGTCAGTTCTCAGCTCGTTAAACCCAAGCATGCAGAAATCGCTCCCTCCACGTGCAGCCTCCAATAACGCAAACCATGAAGTTCGAGACTGGAAAGAAGCACCTTGGTAGGGGCCAGCAGCTTAGGGAGCGGGTGATGCGCTGTGAATCATGGCCGTCAAGTTCAGCGTATCGGACGGCTCCAACCCAGAAGTGAGACATCTCTCTCCTGTCCCACTCTGCGGGTGCTGGCAGGATGTGAAGCACATCCCACATGGTTACCCCAACCACATCAAGTGCTCGGGAGAATTCCCCTTCCTGCACGTGTGACTTGGTGTGGGGGACGGCACTGCCCAGGCGGCTCTCAGGGGCTTATTATGGGGCAGGAAACCCTGGACATTGCTGAAATGCTGGCAGGACTTTCAGACATGATGAATAGGTAGAGGATCCTGCTATTTACCGTCAAAATCATTTTCTCACTTCTTACTTCTTAGCATAAGAAGATATTGCTGTCTTTTGCTGAAGACCTTCCTGAAATGCAACTCCTTTCATCCTATCCCATCATCAGACACAAACCTTCAGCTGTAAACATGAAACATTTTTACTGTGCTGTCATTGCTACCACTGTGCTGAAGGTAGTTATTCCGTATCCTGACCAACTGCTACCAGGATTGTTATTAATCTGCACTACACGAGCGTTCAGCGCTCTCTGGTCACTATTCTGAGGCAAGACACAGGCACATACTTAACCCCAAGTAGACTGCAAGCCCCACACAAATCAATGGGCCAAGACTTCTGCAGCCCTCAGTACCTGACATTTAACACTGAAAGCAGTATTAAAACTCCTCCCCTGCCCACGGTATTCAGCTATGTGAAAAGGCCATTCTTTTATCATTGGCAAAAAGTTCATGAACTCAGCGGGGGAAGTGTTGCAAGTTCACCAGGGTGCCTGTTTCTCTTTCTGTTGGTTGCTGAAGGAAGCAATGATCCATATTTCCTACCAAGTGCTCTGTTCCTTCCAGATAGCTCACAGCCGCCTCCTGTTTCCCATACTTGGACCCATTGTTGCTTATTAGTTGCTACAATAGCACCTGAAGCAAAGATCAAGACATCGTTGTGCTAGATGCTGTAAGCAAAAATAAAAAGAAAAACAATCCCTACTCTCATCTGAGCATGAGGGGAGGCAACGAGTACAACAAGGTATGAGGGCGATAAGTCTTGAGTTATGGACGATGATGTGGAAAGAAAAAATCCTTCTAGATTTTCATTACCAAACTCATTTGAGATAAACTGGAAGAACGATAATTTCTTGGAGGTGAAATGAACTTCATACAGTTAAGTCTATGCTGCCAAAAGCAGAAGATAAGACTGACCTTTGCTTTTAATGTATTTGTCTTTCCATATCCATTCATAGACAGTGAACTCAGCCTATTAGCACCATTGGTCTAACACTAAAAGTCAATTTAATTTAACCATACTTGCTGGCACTGCAAACTGCCTGACTATCACTCAATTAGGAAAGAGACATTATCTCAGGTGTTGCCTAGAATCTAGCTGCTCCCTTGCCTTTGTAATGTACCCGGGATTCTGCTTTAATTCAATGTTCTGTAATCACCTGGGTTTAAATCAATCCAGGGTTGTCAAAAGCATATGGGATCAAATGAAAATATGAAATTTAAAATACAAATAACCATCGAAGGTAGATTTTTAACTGCTAACGCTGTATCATTACGGCAAAGTTGATGTCATTTACAGCAACATTAAAGCAAGTGTTATTGGGAGAAAATGAGGCATTTGTCAATGAGTGTTTTTAGTGTCATTGAAGGTCTCAGAATTAACACACTTGCAATATTTTGACTAAAATAAGCTCATTCAAAGGCTCTTTCATTAGCATCTCATTAGACTTTGAGGATGTTTCAGCTCTTTCTTCCTTAACTAGTAAAGGAAGAAATTAAATTCCAGTAAGAACGGTACAAAACTGCGGAACTGTATTATTTGCTGTTGCATGTACACTTTGAGATAAACGTATTCAGATAGAAAGATCAGCCATTTTGCCAAAAAGTATAAAACTTAATTTCCATGGTCCCAGAAGGAAATATGAGCCAAATTCTGATATCCCCAGCCATTACTGAAGAATTTTTGATTATATTAATTACCCATTACCTTTTATAGGGCTATTTCTTCAGTAAGAATGCACCCGCTGGGATTAGCGGTCTGTCTCCAGCATCATAAAGTTAAAACAAGCTGCTAGTGAATACCACAGATGGGTATACGTTTATTGTGAGAGCATTTTTTGAAAATTCAATTGCATGAAGAAACTGCTGAAAATCAATCTGAGTTGCGTGCAGAGTCCTTAAAAACATATTCCTCTGTCTCCTCTCCTACAACCACCTGTAGTGTCTTGTACAGATGGCTATCTCAGGACAGAAACACACATGGGAAACCCCAGCTACTGCACACTATGCTGAGAAGGACAGACTTCCATCTTCATGGACAGACATCTGGATTTTGCTCCCAAATACTGCTGCATCACAGGCATTCTTCCTGGACCCTCCTGGTTTTTTCGTCTGCTGCCTCTCTTCTGTCTCCCAGCCCAAATTCTTGTGTTTCCCACCCTCTTTAAAACAATATTTCTGGACAGAGGTGCCTCAAAGAGGTGACGTTTCTGCAGTATACTGCAGGGGGACTTTCTTACCACAGAAAAGTAGGTTTAAAAATTAATATCTAGTTCTGGCTGCTCACCTTTTGGTGCTCCTAATAAAAGCCTATGTTACACCCAGACTATCTCCCTGCTGAATCAGAGCTGTCAAACGTGGTGATCATGTGCTCAGATTTGGGATACAGCTGTGGGCAGTCTGGTCTAGAGCAGAGCACAGCCACATGAAAGGTGCATCTGACCCAGCATCTTGTCTTCAAAAACATCTAGAAAGGGTGACAGAGTGAAAACATGATGACAAAGCGATTGCACAGGCCTCAGGACTGCAACTCAGCAGGTGTACCTCCATGGGCAGAAGCAGACAGGCTCAGTGTACAATCCAAAGAGTCAAAGCCAAAGCCAAAATATTTCTGGGGCAGAAAACATGTGATAGCAATAGCACATACGCCCAGGCAAATACAACCTGCTTAAAAGGTCTGCATCTTGCAGGCTACAGTTGACGCACATCTGTCCAATTCAGAGCACAGCAAGAGAAAACAAACTGTGGTCTTATTTGGGGTCTTACACCTGGTGTACGCCCCTAACCATTGTATACATTCATTACAATACAAACTCTCCTCCTACTATGCTGAAATGTGTGCAGAGGAACTACAGGTTTCTTTCCCAAAGGGTTTGCACTCATGCTGAGTTATATTTACAGGTCCGAAGTGGCTCGTGCCAAGTAGGTGGGGCTGACATCCTCATTTACTGAAGCCCACATGTGATGAGATACAGAGAGGCTGAGAGTGCCCTTCCAGTTGTCTTACAGACAGGGTGAGATAAAACAAAAATGAATGAAGACTTGGGTAGTAAGAACAAATGCTTCAAGTTTTGAAAAGTCTTTGCAATACAAATGCAATTGTGCTGAAATGCACATAGAGCAGGCTCTACCCTGCCGCTGCGACTGCCATCCCTTTTGGCCGAGGAAGGTCTGGCTCTGTGGCTTATTGCTCAATTATAAAGTTAATCAAAGAACTAATTGAGCTTGGTCAGCTTGGTCTTTTGAGCCTTTTCTTATGGATTAACTTTTATGAGAGCTAACAGAGGACATGAGGAAGGCTGTAAAGGGCAAGGAGACGATGAGCCTAGTATGTGAGAGGAATGATAGCTGTACGGCATATTTTTGAAGACAAAATTGGGTTCTAGGAAGGAAAATGACAGAGCCATGTACATTTAAAGCCCTGTAACCCCCATGGCATTAGAAATCTTTCTTGCGGTGTTTTGCCTTCTCTACTGTTCATTTCTCTAACCGTGTTTCTAGTTTTTCTAGCCTATTTGCAATAAACCAGTGCCCCACGGGAATGAGACATTGTGTCTGTCTGTAACTGAAACTAAAGACTATACCTCTTTTCTTAGAACAAAATGATCTGAAGGAGAAAACATAGGTACTCCTGTGATATTAAAAATCTGCATATGTAATAGCATTTACATGACGAAAAAATACGACAGAAAGGATCCAGCAATCACAGAATCACAGAATTATTAAGGTTGGAAAAGACCTTTAAGATCATCACGTCCAACCATTAACCCAACACCATCATGCCCACTAAGCCATGTCCTGAAGTGCCATGTCCACACGTTTTTTTGAAGGCCTCCAGTGATGGTGACTCCACCACCTCCCTGGGCAGCCTGTTCCAATGTTTGACCACTCTCCCAGTAAAGAATTTTTTCCAAATATCCTAATATTCAATAATAAAGGCTGTGCCGAAGAAGGATGATTTATTAAAGATGTTGTTAAAAGTGAACTTGCATTATTTGATGGCGGCTTTGAAATTAAGGCACATGATTATGTTATGTGGAAAAAGAGCAATGAGTTACAGTTCCTGACATTTTCATGTTATTTTTTCTCTGAGGCTAATATGGAAAAAAAAAAAAGTGTTCTATACTTCAAAACAATTAGATTATTTTATCTTTTTAAATTGTTTTGGAGAGCACATATTCTGCAAATGTCTTAGCTCATATTCGATAATGATGAGCAAGCTAAACAGAATTTCATGCTTCCTAAAATGTAAATATAAGGAGGCGTTTTCTTCTCTTTCTGATGATCATTCTATGCTACAGTTGCCTTCCTTTTGGTTGTCTAAAAAATATACTCTTGATGAGAAGGGAAGTGCTCATGGGAACTCCCATCACATAGTTACAGAGGAAGAAACTATCTTATTTAATGCACAGCAGCCTGGATTCAAAGGGAAAATATCAAAATTGAAGGTGCTCCCTGGCTATATGACTTTTGCTCCTCTCTGGTATGGGATGAGAGCTACTGACTAGGATATACATGGCTAGTGTAAAGTTTAGTGTCAGGTGTTCAGGTATGCACACTGACTTCTGAAGGCTGATGTGAAATAGGCCACTTTGGTGACCCTGATTCCCTCCTCTCAGGAGAGAAGAGTATCATTTTGCACATAAGACAGCCTGGGGAGACCTTGATCGAAGTTCAGGAGACAGTTCTTGCCAGTTCTGTGCAAAAATATAAATCCAACAGGGCATAGGTGCAGGATGATCAAAGAAATGATAAGTTTGTCTCTTGAGAGTGAACCAAGAATGTTTGTCTTAGTGTAGCAAAGCAGAGGCTGAGAGATATCTGATTGAGCTCTATAAATACATTGGGGTAAGCATCAGGGAGGCAGAAGAGCAATTTGAACTAAAGAACAATGTTGGCACAAGAACAAATGAGCATTAATTGGCATGAATAAATTTTGGCTGGAAAGCTAAGGGTGATTTCTACCTACTTGAGGAGTAATTTCCTGGAACAGCATTCCAGTGGGGGTAGAAAAAGCAAAAATAAACAAAAAAAGCAACAAAAAGCAAACATCAAGGAGATTTAAGGTAGAGGCTGATGCATGCCTGACTGGGATGAGACAGCATGACCATCTGTGATAGCAGTAGACAGAATTTAAGTGATCCTTTCCTGCCCTACTTTTCCATCATAATTTTCTTGGTGGGGTTACCATTTACAGAAACTACTCTGCTTCGTAGTCTGGGATGTTACTGATGCTTTCAAAGAAATGTAAAGATGTTTTAGGAGTGCAGATGCTTGCCTTGGTGATACAAAGCCTCTCACGTGCTCCTGCACAGTATGAGAGTATGGCTACAACCACCTACATGATTCACTTAAAGTTAAATCTCCGCACAGTACAAACCAGTGGTCCTAAGATGCTAATGTCATGAACAGAAATATACAGCAGGAGGGACAGCCCTTTATTCTTTAATTAACTCATACAGTTCTTCAGCCATATCGTACATCAAGCCTGGCCATAAAAATGGCAATTTTATAGTGTGTAAAAAGAGAATAAAATGATTCACAGAGATTGAAGAACCATTTACAGCAAATGTATATGCCTTTCTGAGTACAACAGATTCCAAACAGGTAAGTTACTGTGACCCATAAAACTACTTCGATAACTTATTTACTGTAACTTTGGGTGACATTGTCACAGATTAATGGTTTTGTAAAATGCATAGGTGCATCAGGGCATCATATTGTCTTGAAGGGATTTTTTTGGTCACATGTGTGATGTTGGTGTGTAGCGAACGGCCATTGCAATTACTTGATGTCCATTATTTTGTCTACATATTGTTAGGATACAAAATGAGTGGGTGAACACAGGAATAATCTGGGCAATTTAAGGCAAATCTAGTTAGAATATTTCTCACCTAAACTTTTTACCCGGAAAACTTGAAAGACAAGATTTAAATGTAACATAAATGTGACCAATTTAAAAAAAAAAGATAAAATTTAAAATGAAGAAGAGAATAAAAATTTAAATGCTGTAATCTCTAAAGAGAACCAGCAATCAAATTCTAATATCCTCATATTGTGCCAGATAATGAAACACTAAGCTGGAGATAATAAGATTTCCTTCCACTGGATAGTCTTCAGCATAGTTAAATCTATGAATGAACAGCTGAAGTGTTTTATATAAGCAAAAGGTTATATGTCAAGGATTCCGCAGGGTGAAAAAAAAAAATATCCCAGCCCATTTACTACAAAGTAGATATAACTCACATCACTCATTTTCTTTTAAAATTGTGCCATAATTAAATGTCTCTTAAGACAGAAAGCTTCACCACTTTGTGTGCACTGATGGGATGCAGTGGACACTTTTCACTTACCCACCCTAAGGAAACAAAGGCTAGGTAATTGTGCTGTATATATGCATACATCTACACCTTCATCCTCCCTAGTAAATGCAAAGACTTCCATCAAATTTCCCAAAAGGGCAGAGATCTTAAAGACAGTAAATTCCTAAAAACTTTCACAGACTGGGAAAGCTAATAAAGAGAGATATATTAGCAGCCTCCCACTGAAGGAACAGATGGGGACGAGTCACCCGCATCAGCCTCCGAGAAGCCAACACTGGCACAAAAAGTCATAGGAAAACAAGCTAAATTCATCCCACCACCGATGGAGCTGCCAGCTCTTTAACATGCCAGTGATGTGCAATAACACGGGCAAAATAATTACTGTCCTGACTGTCTATGGTACTGGATTTCTGTGGTCATTCACCTGAGGGGTTTTATATTTAGGGCTGCATGGAGGGGATGAGCCCACTGTGGCCGTTAGAGAGCAGAAAGAAAAAACAAAAAAATATTTCAGCTGGGATCCTACAAAACCCTATGGGACTGAGACAAGCAAAACACAGTGAAACACAGCTCCCTGCCTCCTTGAACTTCATGTGGAAATCCAAGGCAATCATCTCAGGAAAAACTATAAAATGCAACATGGGAATTACATACACAGTCCTTGTGGATCAATTGGAATATCCAGAGAGTGAGTTTTTACATCTGAGCTTGACAGGATGAGGCCCTTGCAGAAGAACACAGAGGAGGACATTGTCAGAGTCCCCATTACCCATTCCTCTGGGGCTCCCTCCCGCCTTCCTGCCGTGTAGAGACTTGCATCCAACAGGTTACAGGTGGGCCAGTGCTTGTAATAGCTACCAATGGGCCTCTCTCCTGTCAATGTCTTTAATCCCTTTTTTCCCCCAGGCCCTCTTTTTGACAGATGTTTGCCCACTTTTAAAATACTGGTGTAGATGTTTTGCCAACTTTAAAAAATGCTGTTGAAGCAACAAATCATCAATGCTAGAACACCATTCTCTACAACAGCAACCTGCTGTACAATGAATGAAAAAAGAACACTCT
>NW_010538304.1:56508-84234 GCF_000687285.1 Phaethon lepturus
TTTCAAAGTACATTAAATTGCTAATGCAATGAGATGAGCAGTGTCTCCTCATGGAATAGGTTTTGAATGGACGTTCTCTTTTACATGTTTATGAATGCCTATGCTCCCTTTAACTATCACAGGTATTCATGGCACATCTTTTGTGATTTAACCCCAGATGGCAACTAAGCCCCACGCAGCCGCACGCTCACTCCCCCTGCGGGATGGGGGAGAGAATCGGGAGAGTAAAAGTGAGAAAACTCGTGGGTTGAGATAAAGACAATTTAACAGGTAAAGCAAAGGCCACGCACACAAGCAAAGCAAAACAAGGAATTCATTCACCACTTCCCACGGGCAGGCAGGTGTTCAGCCATCTCCAGGGAAGCAGGGCTCCGTCACACGTCATGGTTACTCGGGAAGACAAACGCCATCACTCCAAACATTCCCCCATTCCTTCTTCTCCCCCCAGCTTTACATGCTCAGCATGATGTCATATGTATGGGATATCCCTCCGGCCAGCTGGGGTCAGCTGTGCCAGCTGTGTCCCCTCCCAGCTTCCTGCACAGCCCCAGCCTCCTCACCGGTGGGGTGGGGTGAGGAGCAGAAAAAGCTTTGACTCCGTGTAAGCACTGCTCAGCAATAATGAAAACATCTCTGTATTATCAACACTGTTTTCAGCACAAATCCAAAACACAGCCCCATACTAGCTAATTTGAAGAAGATTAACTGTATCCCAGCCAAACTAGCACAACAACATCTCTGCTTCATTCCAAATTACAAACTCCCATCTTTCCTTCATCTGCATTTTTGCACGATCCCTTTTGTAGACAAATTGTGGAGCGGCAGACTTGGTCATATAACCAACATCAAAGTCAGGGACAATAGGAGCTAGGTGTATTTTCGTTTTCTAAAAAAGATGAAGATCGTACAAGCTGGATGGGGAGACATCACTGAAGTGCAGTTTGGGAGTTAACCCACGGAACCACTGTAACATACAAAATCAGACATGGCGTCTGGCGGCACTGAACGCAACATTGTGATTAGAGCATGGACGCCAACATAAGTAACATCGTACCACAGACAAATAATATGATATTCATGGATTACTGTGTGGATTAACATAAAAGCCAGATTTTCTTCTTTTACTTCTGCAAAACTTTTTGTTAAGCAGAATCTCACAGAAGTAGTCTTCCTTAACACATTAGCAAAATTACTGTAGAAAATGTGCACAGGGGATGTGAATTTACGCTTGTAGCTTAACTACCTTTCCGGCAAAGGCAAAGCCAGGTTCTCTTGGGAACATGTTTGGTCTTTGCAAAACGGCAAATATGTTAGGGTTTTTCTTCTCTTTCTAAAATAAACCACAGTAATGCACAAAGAAGGTGGCAGATGGTTGCTTCTTAATCTGCACATGAAATATCTTCCAATTACAGAATTTGTAGCTTAATGTCTCAAAGTCCATATTAATTACACACACTAACAGAGGGGCAGTACTGCAAATGACAGGATCTGGTTGAGAGGCTGAACAGTCTTCAGTGTGGAGTTTAATTGTTGTTCCTCATAAAGCAGGTGAAAGGCTCAGACAAAGAAATTTTGCCAGATGGCAGTTGGTAACACAACATGTTGTGCTGCTTTTTCTACTGCAGAATGCCAGGGGAAAAGCAGTCTGCAAAATTTCCCGTGGCTTTGAGGGTTTGGGATTTTTTAAAGCACGGGACAGAATCTATGCTTGCTTTTGAGGTGACCACAAGGTCTGCTAAGTACCTTGTGAGACTTCAAAATAAGCTATAGGCCGTATTTGAATGCTCTATAGGCCCTGTCCTGGTCTTTTGCCAGGGTTAAATACTCAGTGGCTTATTATCAGTCACTGAACTGCAAGAAAATATGTTTTCGATACACACATTAAGGAATCAGATTAATTACACACCCACACCCTTGTGAAGCTGCAAACCTGCTAAAGAGAAACTAGCTATTTTATGATGCTGAAAGGAAAAAAAATAGCATGGCAACTTTTCTGTGCTATTTAATCACATTTACCAAAATTTTATTAGGTGTTTTTGAAGTAAAATGGCAGGAAATAATCAATAAAATATAATGTGCTTTTAAATACAAAGGCCTTGAATTTGAGTATAAAAAGGAAGCCAAATCTCTAATTTAGTGGAACCAGTATGATTAAAAATAATTACATTTGTAAAGTGAACATTTGGAGAAAAAAATGATTAATGTGCTTAGTAATAACATCCATCTAATTTGTATAATGAGCATTTTCATTTAAAGCCATGTTTTCATTCAAAATATGGGGAGATTAAAAAGAAATAACTCAGAGTTGTTAGCCTCATCTACCCATATTTACATCAGCATCCTGATTCTGAGTATGACATGGTTTTATGCCTCTGTTTGCCATTCAGTCTTTACAAAACAACCAAGAATGACAAGTTCTAATTAAATTTTTTAATTTATAAACTCACATACATGCCATGAAACATTAATTATGGCAAATCAAAAGAAATACTAGACATTTAAATACTGATTGCTCGCCATGTCAGCAAAATCACAGAAGTTAGCAATCTGTATGGATATAAATTAATATTCATTAGAGCTCTATTAACTTTCCCTGATAACAACCTTGGAAAAGATTATTTTGCCTTTCCACGTGTGGTTATAACTTCAGACTGTCAGTTGACTTTTCGCTCTGTCCCAAACTGCCCCCCCTCTCTGTTTCTACAAAGGGCTTGGTCATCATTTTCATTTTAAGTAGTGGATGATACTGGATCATGAACCAAAAGCTATAGCCCTTTGACTTAGCCTCCTAACAGGTTTCAAAATGAGAAGCCATTTAATCTAAAGAAACAGAGGTGATGTTGGTTAGAACATGCCTCAGAGAACCTGTAGCAGGTGAGACCTGCTGTCTCAGAGTCCACCCTGCTCCCACGGCATGGCATGAGCATCCCTCCCTCTCCACTACTCCCATCGGGTCCTACGAGGAGACTGGCATGGCCTGGCCAGTGGCTGGGCTAGCAAACCAAGCCCTGCTGCAGGAGAGAAGACAGTGGCCAGTGCCACCCCAGAAAATAAGTTGCTACGGTCTGGGGAATGCCTGCATGCCCCTGCCGGGTGACTGATGCCATCCCCATCTCATGTGCCTGCACCCAAGTCCTATAACCTCGCTGCTCTGCGTCTCACACCAAAGACGAGTCCTGACTCTGCCTCCAAGAGGGGTAACAAACCGCCCCTGAGAAGGCACTTCACTCTCTTGGGTCCTCTTTCGAATTAGCAGGTTTGCGCTAGCTTTGTAAGTGACCTGAAAACACCGTACGCTGCCAAGACACCTGCGCTGAGGTGGCATTTGGAGGTTCACAGCACCTAGAAAGCCCTAAGGGCCCCATACGGACAGGCGAGGATAGAATAGGCATCAGCTGGCACAGTCGCTGCAGAGGGTCTCAGCCTCCTTGCTTTCCTGCCAAATCCCGAGGTGCTCTGTGCGTGGCACACCAGGCTCAGGAATACAGCACCATGCTCCACCCGAGCGCCTCGTCGTGCTTTACAGCCACCCTGTGCCTACATCTCGCCCTTCTTCCTGCTGCAAATAGAGTAAGAAGCGTCTGAAGGAGTTTTCCGGTACAGCAGCCACTTAACCCGCTGAAGTTTGCCCACATGAAGTCTTAGTGCTTTATTAGTTCCTCTACCCACCTTAAGTGAATAATCAACAACATCCACTACAAACTCCAAAGTTATCCAAGTCTGGTGGGCAGGGAGGGAGGATGATCCAGAGAACAGGCAAAGGTCAGCTCTACCTCTAACTTTCACATTCCTTCCTCTTCCCTACAATTTTACTATTCCTATAAGTGTGTGTCTCCGATCTAGTTCATTGCATTTCGGGTCAAATTCAAGAAAAGTTCCACAGAAGAAGTGAAGCTCATTTATATTACTTCTCTAATGCAGTGGTTAGTTAGAATAACTTCATTCTCATGCACTCCCTAAAGGTTTTTCAAGCAAAATATGTTTTCCATTTGTTGGCTAAATGAATGAAGAGGAAAAGAAACTAGTTCACATTCAATCCAAATTACCGTAAGGCACCAACAATGAGAATTCTGTTCTCAGTTCTCGTTTTTCAAGGCGACTTCAACAGAAATCTTAAAAAAAGAAAAGGTAATTCACACAAACTTTCTCTAAGTGTTTCATGTTCTGTTTTCTGAATGTTTAATAAGACTTTCAAGCTTGCAGACTTACTAAATAAGACAAGGACATTGAATTTCTCCTGCGTCTCTAGCCCTGCCTAAGCCAGAAAAGTTTAAGTGTTTTTTATGTTGGCTGACTGAGCTGGTTATAACCGTCTGTGCCCCCAACACTGAAAGACTGAATGCATACAAGAGAGTTGCAAAAACGTAATCTGATAGTTTATGTATTAGATGCCCAAGGTCAAGGGTGCAAATCCCTTAGTCTGAGTGGTGCATCAGTGGGAAATTAATGGGGCCGTTAAATGTTAAGAGGAGCTTTAGTCATGTTATTGTGCTCTGTACCAGGGCACAGGGCTGAGATGTTGTAGAGGGCAAAACGGATGATCTAATGTGTCCTCTTGGCCTTAAAATCTATGAAAATTAATAAAGCCTGAACTTAAACGTTCATTTTGATATAAAAGTGCCTTCTTCAGTTTGAATCAGGTTGTGTGAAAATATTGCTAAACTTATCTGAAATAAGAAGGTCCCAATTTCAGCTCTGCAATGTTTTAACCATACCTTACCAAGACAAACTGAAGAAATTTCTCACACAGGCAAACCAGTTAAAGCTTTCCTTTAAAGAGTAGCCTTTTGCCATTCAGGGTCTTTTCAGCAGGGATCTGCCCCAGCCGTATGAGACCCAGTTTAACAAGCTGGGCATTTTGGCAGATGAGCTGGGGTGCTCCTCAACACAGTCCTGTGAGTTGTCACAGCATGCTGTCCCCCTTGGGGTTGTGCCACTACCCCACCACTTCCCATGGGATGATGACAAGTGGCAATCCTTGCTACAAGGACATTATCTCTGGCAGAGGTGGGAGGACCAGCACCTCCAGCAACCACGAGCCTGTAACACCCTGCAGGGTGGAGGCTACAGGTCCACTTCTGATGGCAGAGCTGATGGAACAAGCGCCCTCCCCTTGCTGCTAACCCCAAACTCCTCCATCCAGAAGGCATTGCTCTTCACTCAGATCATTTATATGATCCTTTTTATAGAATAACTCTACAAGGAGTTCTTCTGCCTCATCTGGGGGCAACAGTCTGCCATGGCTGAGGGGGAGGAATTTCTCCCACCAGCTCTGCTACCGCAGAGAACATAGCCTTCACATGCACCACAAGATAAATAGGAGTGCTCATTGCTGCAGTACCCACTAAAGTTTCTTTTCCTTTTCTTCCCACTGTCCTTTCACAAGGAGAGAGGAAAAAAAACAACCCCCACAGATCTTAACTTCTGCTGCTCTTTTGCAAGTATAGTTCCCTTTAAGAAAAAAAGGTTAGCCAGGGTAGGAAACTAGACTGTCATTTCTAAAGTAAGACAAGGAAGAATCTGTCATGGCCATTATTCAACTAATCAGGGATATCATCAACGACCTCATTCCGTCAAAAAATTTGTACAACGATGACCTCTTCCTTTATCAGGAGCAATGGGATGTGGCAGCACAGCCATTATTTCTGTGGGGATAAGAAAGCATCCCCCCACCACTCCCCTGAACAGTGATGCATGCCGGTAGCTTTTTCTAATGTCTCTCATTTCTCATGTCTGGCATATTTTGATGCTGATATTAATATTTTACTTGAATATCCTTGTAATAATTTGCAGACATACCTCACTAATGAGAATTAATTATTGATGGTAGGATATGGTGTTAATTTGGGGAGAGCTGGCAGCACCATTTACTTAGGAAAGGACAGATGGCAACTGTGGCCTCACTGCAGTTTGGCTGGGAAACCTGCACACAGGGTAATTGAACCACACCATTGTACAAACTCCTCAGATAATTGGTAGTGGGTTAAAGCTTTATTATTCTAGTTCAGGGTCCATGACCTGCATTTCCAAAGTGATTAATAAATTTTAAGCCATTTTAATAAATTTGCAAGGGCCATTGTAATTTTACAGACTTATGCTCTGCATAAAACCAGGCCAAAGATCAATACCAGATAATCTCTGCATCGACCTTGTAATTCCTGACTGAGCACTAGCAGTTGCTTCAGAGAGATGTCATAGGAAGAAATGGATCATTCACCCCAACTTGAGGTTAGTTGTTCCTTCCCTGTTAAACATTTCCATTTTATTTATAGACTCATTTTGGCCAGCTTCATTTTCCAGCCAATTATTTTCATGATGCCTTTTTTCTAGAGATTTCCAGTATCAAAAAACCCTGCTACACTTTCCCCTAACTCTAAAGTCTTTTTGCAGTTCCTGTTTGTGAGAAGCTGAGTGGCAAAGACATCATGTGAAATCAATGAAGCCCAGAATTTGGGAAAATGAACCCCAAATTGTTTTTGGTTGTTTTTTTTTTTTTTTAATCTTTAATGGATGGGAAAAGAACTGGAAAGCTGAGAAGCCAGAGGCATGTGCAAAGAATCCGTTCACAGTTTTTAAACTGAGTTCCTTAATGCCATTCTCATTAAAAAGTTTTTCCTGCCAAATGCCGTTTGCTTATGCCTTCAAACCGTCTGCATTAATGATGAGTAACTCTTCTGCAAGGTATTTACATGTTGCCTTGTCACTACCGCAGACAGCTGTTTTATAAACTGTGAGAGAAAGAAGGAGGGAAAACTTGGGGAGTGAATTCACAAATTGGGCCTCTGTACTCACTGCAAATGACCATGTGATATCGCAGGACAAATGCTTTCAGCACATGCATCAGTACAGCATCCCTGTGGGCCTATTATAATGATTTGGCACAGGTAGGTGTTTGCAGAAGTTGTCAACTCACATCTGTTGATGACTTCTCTTGTGATGCTCAAGTCCTTTCCTGAGACACCATTTTCTGAGATACTCAACAACATCTAGTCAGTGGGAACTATAGTGTGCATTGCTGGATGTGTAATCTTGTGTTGACTATGCTAAAGAGAGTTCAAATCAAGCAATGGCACCACACAATCTCACTTGCCATGTACAACTCGACTGTCCCCATGGCTATTTTTCACTCTATCAATTCTATTATTTTCAATTTTGTTTCCAGCAAAGGCTGGAGACCACAGAAACAGATAATGTAGACTAATCAGTCCAAATAGTTTCCTGGGGGACCCATCAGATATGCTACTATTTTGTTGCTGACTCCATGTTTACTAATGTTTTTTGGGTAACTATCAGTAAACACACTTGCAATTGGTTCAATAACAGAGATGTGAGATGAATGAGATGAACAGCAGCATTTTGCAGAAGTCTATAGACATGTTGACACCAGGTATAACCACGTTCAAGCTCACTGTCAAGGACAGATTCACACTTCTTCCCAGTGCTAACAGTTCATTTCAGCCCAAAATCCAAAGTGCTCTGAAGTCAGAGAGCCAAGGTCACACTGAGCTGGATGTGACCAAGCAAGGAACAGCTCAGCTCAGTGTACTTTGAACTACAACCCTGTTCAAAGTACAGTGTGAACAGCAGTGTAAAACCATGGGATTTCACGTGCTCATGTCCACTTCCACACCAGCAGTCCCCCAGGCACCCAGAGACACACCTCCTTGATGTGCTCCTGCCTTCCCCTACCTCTCTCCTCCCTCCAGCGCCTGCCCGCCTGCCATCCCAACTCCCAACATCTCAAGAAAGACAGTATGCAGGCATTTCCTTTTGTTTCTACTTCTAAGAGGCCTTATAAGACCACAAGTGCTCACAAAGCACATCTACTGATCAGTTCAGGCCTTGACTGTCCCCAAAAAGCTTGCACAGAGAGGATAAACTGTCAGTCACTTCTGAAATGAAAGATGCAGGTTCAATCTTAGCTGCCTGCACTCTGGCTCTACTTTATATTAAATGTCTACTGGATAAGCTACACAAAATTAAGCACTGCGTGGAAAACCACACATGAACTGGAAAAAACAAAGCCACTACAGACTCCAAAATCAGTTTCTTTCACACCAGTTATAAAGCCCCTTCCCGATGTGCAGTAACAACAGGTTGCCAATTACTCAAATGTAAACAGTGAGCTGGAACTGAGGATATATATTTTACAAGGCTAGAGGTAAAAAAAAAAAAAAAAAGGAACGGTAAATGCACAGGCTGTGTGTGTTGCTGGCACAGCTTGTTGCAAGTAGTACATTAGATAGGTCATAGGTGTATTTATGGCAGTCACAGTGGTCCCTGATGACCTGCAAACTTGTGAATCAATCAAACTGGAGAGTGGTTCTTCGGTTGTTGCACCACGGGTGCAAGTAGTTTCTGGAAAATTGGCTTGGCTAAACAGCAACAGGAAGCACTAGGTTTGGAGAGGTGCACGTACGGACCTGCTGCCTGTGCACCTGCTGACCCCATGCAATGCAGATCCCCCAGTTCGGGCAAAATAGGGCTGATCTGGAACTAGCAGCAGCAGAGCTATATCCTGCATAGACAAATTTTCAAGCTTCGGGGCTGTATCGCACCAGCTGAACGACACTCTTTTCAAGATGAAATGGACTATCCCCGCAGGGTGCTGCATGGTAGTATAAAGCACACTTGGAGCTTCGGCAGGCTTTGCAACATGCTCTGGCGAGTACACACATACTCGGGGTAGACACAGCCCCTCTCCATGGAAAAGCAAGGGGTAGATGGAGGGCTGGATGGGCACACAGAAAGCAAGCTGGCTGGAGGGTGAAGTACACTTTTGTACAATACGCATTTGTACGTATGTTATTAATTTTACTGCTACCCTTCAAAATTGAGTACATTTGGAATACCAGCTATGTACCACCACAAACCATATAGAGTAAATTCTGAAGAAATGAATTAAAAATGCAGTTAATTTTTCCATGGGTTAAAGCTAGATTTTACTTGCTATACAGATTCCCAAGGAGACTCATTTGAGAGAACTAATGAAACATTAATGCCTGCAAAAGATTTTTAAGAGCGGTACTTTAGGAACAATTTGGCTTTGATGAAAGGTTTGACTGCCTGATAATCCCAGAGCCTGCAGTTATAGTACAATATTTATAAACGGAGGAGACATTTACAGCCTCATAAAAGCTTCTGTTTATTGTTATCAAATTGCAGTGTTGCACTGAAACATTAATATGTAGCTTAACCTGTTTCTTGTAGCTTTGTTATGTGAACAGATTAAGTAGCTGCGCGGGCATAATGGGCAGAAAACTAGCAAATGCCAAGTGACATGTGCAAGGCATGGCGATGAAAGAGGACAGTCAAAACCCTGCTACCAAACCTGCAGCCTGCCTTTGGCTCTTGAGATACCCAGCTCAAGAGCACAGACAGGTTGCAACTCCAGTGCAACATTTCCAATAAAGATATTGCTTTATGCTGATTGAATCCTCTGAGGCTCCAGGACACAGCACAGATCACAAATCTCACTACAACAGGTCTGATCAGAGTACTGGGGAGTAACTGGGCCGATATGCTGCCCTGGAAATCCTCTTGCTTAGCAGATGTCCGTCCATTTCTCCCTTGGCCCCAACCATTCTGGCACCCTGCTCTGCTTCTGCTCCCGCTCCACCTTCCAGTATGTACAACTACAGGAACTGAAAAAACCTACAATAAACAACATCTTACCCGACTGGGCAGACTCATATCTGGATCCTGACTTGGGTAGGGTTTGGTGTGGGAGCTGGATGACAAGCTGTCCTGGATGTCTTTGAAAATTTCCAATGCTCAGGCAAGTTTTGGCTAGGAACCCAGTGCCTTGGAAATGCAGCAACCAACACAGCAGGACAATGGAAGGAGGATGTGGCTGTGAAAACTTTTGCTTCCCCCATTCCACCTGATTAAGTAGCACATTTGACATAGAACAGCAGCCTCTGATGCTCTGTACCAGCTGCTGGTGAATCAGAAATAGCATGATACTTTATTTTCCTCCGTGATGGATGTATACCCATGGCAGTCTCTGAACAAATGTATTTCAATTTAAAACATTATGAGTTCATAACGGAATGCAGAACTGATATTGATGCTTTTATTGCCAAATCAGCTCAGCATATAACCTCTCTCCTTCAAGGAAAGTCTTGAGCAAACAGACCTTGCAATGTGATGTGAAGGTTAATGAGCGTAGTCCTTGTCTGGCTAAAACTGGCAGAAAAACGCTACAGTGACTGCTTCGTCCTTTGAGATCCCCAGGGCGGCTCATGGAAGTTGTAGCTCTTTGCCCTGCTTGTGGCCCAAGCTCCTACTATGAACTACATCTTCCCTAAAGCACTACAGCTCTGTTGGTGGCAAGCTGTGCTGTACAGTTTGGTTACACATATTTTAGCATAGTGTCTCTTTGGAAAGACCAGTACTTCAGGAGATCCTGACCAGATGAGATGGAAAGGGCTGGAAATACAGTTACCAGAAGAATGCACACCTTAACCTCTCATTGAATTAGCTTGGAATGAAACTCTGTAGATCCCTACAGATTCAAATATTGAAAGTGACCTGAAATGGGCTTTTCAGCTTTTCCACTGGAAATAAAATGCCTTTAAAAATCTAGCAGGAATTGTATTTTCTGCTGAAATATCTTTTGGACATCAATTTCCTGGCCAATTCTATGAATTCCTAATGAATTCCTAAGAAATTAGTCTTCCTAAATCCCATAACTATTTTGGAAAGCCTCATTTTGTTGTGTTTTTTTTTTTTTCTACCCACTGAAAATGAAAACCTGGTGTTCCATATTTCACTCACCTTTTTTGCTACAACCTGTTAGGCAAAACATCAGTGAGACACCATAAAGGTCCTTAAAGTCTTTTCATCACGTACATGTCAGGGCCTTTAATAAAGCTAGCACACAGGCTGCGAGAGGGCTTTATGTTTCATGTTCAACACTCTGGATTAAAAGAAGCAGCGAGTTCTACAAACCAGAGGTGCAACACACTGCAGAAGTACTTCTCATGGGTATGTATGTAAAGAGCTGAGCAAGGTAACTGTAGAAAATTGTATGCCTTAAACTCTTCTACAGGCTAATGGCAAGAAAATAATGAACTGGGAAAGTCATTAAATATATGAACTCAGTTGAAATATTCACTTTTCTTTATGGAAGGACAGAGGTTCTAGGAACACCACGAATGCATATGAATATATAAAGCTAACTGCTCAGCTGCCTATTCCAATGTGAGTTAAATCTAGCTAAAATGGAAGGGCTTAATCACTGGTCTTCATTTACAGTAGAGAAGACAGCAATCCTCAAGTCACGTCCATGCACAAATACAACTGGACCTGGTCAGGAGTTTACAGGAGCACCTCCACTGCCACACACCACTGGGTCCCACCATGGATGTGGATAACGAGAATGAGTTCTCAGATTTGCAGGAAAACAGGAAATAAGGCCAGTAGAAATTCCCAGTCATTGTCTATCCATGTTCCTTCCCACCCATCTTACAATCCTCCTTAGCTATGAAACGTTTATGTCTCACCCTTGTCTTCATATTTAAGGCTTAGCATCTTTTCTTCCCTTCCTTAGAAACCTACAGACTTAATAGGAGCCTTTAAGAAAAAGAAAGAAAAGATTATTTTGACAATAGGAACGTAGACACATAAATCTTAACTGCCTTTTCAATTCATGTACTGCATCCTTTTAGACTTGCTCCCTGCTGAAACCAGCATGATAGCTGCAAATTTAAAATTGCTTTTTAATCTGAAGACCTTTGAGTTTTGATACTCTAGACTTGCATTTTCAAACTTTGTGACATTTATACCAAGGCACCAGGGTTATTTGAATTCATTTTTCATTATCAGTAAAAGAGCTTTCAATATATTATGTCATGATTAATTTGAACACAAGTCCCTGAAACAAAAGAAAAGCAAGGAAAGCACTTCTAATTCTTAAATTTTAGTACTAAACAGCTTTTTGTAATGGAAACATCCTACCTTTTCTACAGCTTTACCTGGGAATTTTAGGAAGATGGAGATGAAGCTCTTAATGTCTTTGTCCATTTAAAAACTTCTCTGATCATATCAAACCCCAAAAGTCCAGGTTCTGGTTAATTTGTTTCCTAGTGGTCAAAACATAAAGCAAAGGTTTTACAGACGTCACACTGCCGCCCCATTTCAATGCTGATATGACACTTTGCTCAAAACAGTTTGCAATGAGGACCAAACACGTAAAACTTGATTTCTAGCTTTAAGTACACTTTCCGTGTAGTGTAGCCCACAACCTAACTGTGCTCGCAGAGTGCCCAGAGATGCCTGCTTCCAGCTCTGACTTTTTAATTTGATGCTAGCCCCAAACTGCTGTCATGGGCATAGACACGTCTGCCAGCTGTATCGGCTCCAATCGCATTCTGCAGTTTCCCTCCCTCGGAGGCTCCGGGGATGCCTTCCCCGCTGGAAAACAGTTGTGCCCCCAGCACAGATATCCCACCCCTGCAGAACACAGAAACCATCCCTGCGCTCGCACCCCGGCTGAGCAAACCGCAGCCCCCGGTGCTTGCCTGCTCCTGGGAATGGGCCCTACGGGCAGTGGTAAGGTCACTGGTTTAGCCCGGGTGACAGCAGCAGGGACAGAAAGGTGTCACACCTACCACAGCTGGGTAGCTCCCTACCACAGGTAAGGTAGCTCCATCGCTGTGCTCCTTTCAACAGCAGTTGCTACCGCCAGCCTTGTGCCACATAACCTGGCCCCAGCGAGCAGCACGCGCGGCACCGGAGGCAGCTCTGCTAGCGGCAGGGTGAGCCGAGGCCATGCCTGGGCCTTGGAGACAAAGAACAGAGATGAACATATGATGGGGCTGTAATAGGCTCCACCCCACAAATTCCTCCAGCAGAAGCCAGCAAACAATTACTGCAATTTACAGCTGCCAGCCCCAAACATAATTAATGTGCAATCGCAGCCAGACCACCATCTTAAGGGAGAAGGAGGTCTACTTAGCCCGCTTACCCATAGCATAAAGGGCTTTATTTTTAGGGATCACTGCTAAGGGCAGACAGTTTCTTGGGGGCCATCAGGATTTAAGCAGATGTGGGAGCAGATGGCAGGACAATAATGCTTTTTTGGATGATTGACTAATACCTTTGCCAAATGCCAGTGGTAATAAAGATATTTTGCCCATCTGAGATCAAGCAACAAGGAACTTTCATCCCAAGAGGTGACAGTGGTTGAATTTTGCTTTTCTTTGTGTGTTTGTAAGTACCAAGAGCTACCCATGAACTGTACTCAACAATGCTTTTGCCTTCTTTCCCTCCATCTAAGAAGCTGCAGTTCTCTATATATTTTGAAAAGGCAATACAAATATTTAATCAGTTTTGTCATGTCTCGACTCTGCTGAAAGCAAGATGACATATATACAAAGCAAGGGAGTAAAATCTGTCGGGCAGAAGGGAAAATTTATGGCTGCAATTTTGCAGAGGGGTCCCTATGATGCAGTAAACTGCAAGAATGAAGCATGAAGAGTTTATTAAAGCCATAAGAATCCTGAGATGAGATTACAGCCTTTATACGCTGCCACGCTTCAGATTCGATAACACATGTCTCCCACTCACCCCCTCTCCCTGCCAGCTCTCCCGGAGAGGCAGAGAGAGGAGAAGATCCACAGTAGATTGATTTTGATTTCACATGTAGCACTCTCATTAATTTTCAAGGCATCAGCTCACGCAGATCAAAGTGGCAGAAGACGCTGACATCAGCTTTCATATCTGAGAGCTTATCACTCCCTGATGATAAAATTGCAGGATTATCAAGGAGTGCATCTGCAAGTCTATAGCTACTGTAAAAAGCATTGTGACATATAAATGCACAATGTGACACCATTACTGTATCATCTTTACTGGAACACTTAGCAAAACATTTTCAGTGTCACCAAATGACAGTCATGCCTTTGATTTTATTTCTCAGTTTTGTAGCCTTGGAAATTATAATTCCGGGGTAGCACTTTTTTTTTTTTTTTTTTCTCTTTGTCCTGGCTGCCCTCAGCTCTGACATGACCATCCGCAATAGAAAATGTGCCATAAAAGATTTGGACCAGCATGCCAAGGAATCCTTCACCTTTTTCAGACCTGCTGATGGAATGTCATTGAGACAGCAAATGATCCCTTAAAACCACCATAAGAAATGTTTATTTTATTATTCCAGGGTTTTTTTACGCTTGGTTTGCTCCTACACAGAACCTCAGGAGTATGAGACATGGCGTTCCCCAGACTTCACACAAGCTATGCCCTCTTTGCTTGTTCTGTTAGCAGGGGAGACAAGTCAAGGAAAACCTATAACTTTCTTCAGTCTTCCACTTTAAGGACTATATCAGTCCTTTGCAAAAGAGCTCGTAGGGTATTAATTAAACGGGAAAAAGATTTCCCAATCACCATGGAGCATAACGTTGCTGGTACTTGGTTTTTGACAGCAGAGAGAGGGGTTGCAAATTCTCTGCTATGCAGGGATAACAGTTACATTTGCAGCCACTCTTCTATGTCCTACCATGCAACAATGCAGGCTTAGGGATGAGTTCACAACAGGAATGCAGGGGAAGGGCTATCTGAAGAAGCTTGGACATTTAGCTAGACATTTCGCTAAAAGTCTGGTTGATTTTACTGCTCTGAGTAAGTTCTAGAGAAAAAAACCCTGTATCATTTCTCCCCATTCTGGGAATCATACAGGAGGACAGATCCATCCTTTCTTGGTAATTGTGGTACTGTCAAAATGTACCTCACCCAAAGTCAAAATGTGTTTATGGATTACAAAAATTGTAAAAGTGAGGGTAGAAAGTACACTTGTAGCACACCTCATGTAAGTTTGCTTCGCACCAAACACTGGGGCATGGGAGGAGGGGGAAGGCTATGTTCTTTTTTACCGCAAACCCAAATCACTCCAAAAATCTTCAGTCAGAAATACTGCATGAAGACTAAACTTCCAAATGTAATCCTAACATCAAGCTATTCTGGAGCTGTTAATATATAAGGCCTCACCCTTAAGAAATCGTGCGTGAGCAGCCCCAGTGAATTTTATTTTTATGGCTCTAGCCTTGGTCATGCCAGTCCTTACAGCCTACCAACTCCGACTTAGTGCACATCTGCCTACTACAGCTGCTTCTGCACAGCTGCATCATGTAAAGCACTGCATCTCCATTCTGTCTCAGCGTTTTTCTGACTATCTTTGATCTGAGAGAGTACAAAAGAGTTACTAGTACTGGTCAGGATGTAGATCACCTGCCTCACAGTGAGAAACTAAGGACATTTGATTCGGTTTATCCAAGACAAAGCTGTGATTCACAAAGGCAAGAGGTTTGCAGTAGAAGCAAACTGGAATTAAGAGTCACATCCTCAGGGGCAGGGCAAACATCACCTGCAAATGAAGGCCATATGCCACTCCAGACAATACAGTGCAGGATAAATTACAGATCAGAAACAATAAGATCACAATCACCATCACAATAGTTAATCCTCCTATTAAAATGACCTATTACTTTTTGGGTATGTCTTATCAAGCTCACTGTGCAGAAACTACGTGTGTTGCTGATTTTAGTGTGTCTGTGAAGGCTTCAAGTTGACTGTTGGCTGCAGAACACACTCAAAGAGTGCACGCATTCAAAAAGTGCACAAATCCAGATGCCCTGGATAGTAGCCCAGACTGAACTCCATAGCTGTTGGCTATACTGCCTCAACTTGCTTTGAACTAGCCCATTCACCGTATCTATCCTAGGTATCCTAAGGGACCATCTAGATGAATGACAAAAACAAGCCCTTTCCAAGGAAAGGGACTAACCTTAACAATAAGAAACAGAGAGCCCAGCTGGCTTATCAATGGGAATATCAGTTTGGTTTGTGATTAGAAATAATAATATGTCACCCAGAGAAAAAAAAAACAAAACACCAACCAACAAAAACCAAACAGCAATGAGTGCTATGCTAGGATACCTGTATAGGAATTGCATAAAATGCCTTTTTGGAAGGTCATTGACCACCTCCTTTATACATGGTGTGAGGTCATGGTGACCAACACACTGAATGATGCATACCTCTGTTCTTTAAATGTAAAGAAAGAGCCTGTGATACAAGGCCAATATGATGACTAAACAAATTCTAGACAGAACTCAGACTGAAGACGTAATGAAGAAATACCACCCAGCAGAAGTAATAATACATTCTGTCAGTACTTGTAACAGTCCAAAAGCAATTTATCCACTAGAACTGGGAAGAAAATACTTCCTTTCAGTGGGATCTTCTGACATTTTGAAATGCATTTGTATTGTAAAATAGCACAAGAATTGAGATTTATTTTGAAACTTAAAAATTGGGAAATACCAAAATGCTGTGTTTTGATAATGTTGAATCTTCTTGTTTAAAAAAAAGATGTTTTGGATCAATATTGAAGCAGAATAAAAGAAAATAAAGAGCATTTTAGCATAAAATGAATCTTACAGTACAAAAGTCTCAATGGAATTAAATGAAATAGCATGAAAATTAAATATTTTAACACATTGAGACAAGCAATTCAACATTACTTAACATGAGCAAACTATTTGCTTCCATCCCTTCCCATTGAAAATGGAATCAAAATGTAAATGTGCTCATGATATTTCTGCTTTGCTGGAACTGCACTATTCCAGTAGAAAAACTTCATTTTGCCACATTTTTCTTTGCTATTATTTCTACATATAGAAAATGGAGTTTGATGCAAAAAAAGGCTCCAATACTCTCTTCATGGGGAAACGAACAGGCTATGATAGTAAGAGTCCTCTTCTTTTGCAGCTCTCATCTGAGCAGTGGAAGCGAGTAGATGAGAAGGTCTTTTGAAAATGGTGTCCCTTTTAGCTCAGAGTATAAATATTTCCTAAGGAATCTTCAGATCATGCCTAGGAAATTTCTCTGGTTAGTTGAATTTTGAGGGCTACAGCATGTTTGATGGGATCAGATGCAACTCAGATGTGTTGATGGGGATTTAGTAGCAACAATCCTAGTAAAAATCACTAAAAGTCCATATCAGATTATGACCTTCCCAAATTCAAAATATAACATAATTAAGCACAACACAGCTTACCATAATGCTCTTTTAGAACCTCCTACTTCCTTTTCTAACTTGTCAACTCAGGTGAGGCTTTTTACAGCTATCCAGTGACACTCCACTGATAAACCTGAGTATCTCTCTGATGTTCTCAGGCTGCTTTTTCCTGCAGAGCTTCTGGCCTCTTTGGCACACAAAAGTGAGGGTGCTCTCTCATTTGGCAAAAGGATTTCTTCGTCAGCTAGAGCAGGTGAGGATCTGCTAAGCTAAATAAAAAGAAAAGCTGCCACTGAAGACACCACTTGGAATTTTAAAACCTAGATCATCCCAAGTCTCTTCTACCCATCAAAAGGTTATTATTTAACCTGCAAAATGATGTGTGATTAAAAGGTCAAGTTTTAAAGGAGTGCACATTTTAATGCTATCAGTAGTGAACCTGTTCAGTTAATGCCCATATTAGGTCACCAGAGTCAAGTATTCTGGCCTATTAATATTTATCGCCAAGCAACTGGAGTAAAAATACTTGGGACCTACACAGCGCACTGCTTGAGTATACGCCCTACACGCAGGAGGCAGCAGACAGCACGGCGCTCCATTTACAGCGGAAAAAAACCAAGGTGCAGAGGGGACTTGCTGCCACGTGTTTGCCCAAGATGACTCTGAATCTCATGATGCTGGGAACTTGGCTCAGCAATGCTGGCAGCTGCTCCTTCCAAGGCGCAAGCTCTGAGCCAACGTGCAGCCCTGACCTGAACAGCAGAAAGGAGCTTCCACATCTCCAGGCATGGGTTATGGAAATGAGATAGGAGAAAGGGGATGCTACAGCTCACAGCGCTATCATGGACCGACTCCAGGAAGATCAAAGGGCAGTCAAGACAGCAAACATGATTACTAATCTGATCATTATTTTCAGATTTTTTTTTTTACACTGAATTTTCACGCACAAAAGTGATGTCTTTTTAAAGACACTAACAATATCTGAATTTTCAGTTCTTGTAAAGAGTTTGCTGCTATGTTAAGAGTAGGAAAAGTTCACTCTGACAGTCATGAAAGTGACCCCAACCCAAAGATTTCAAACTCCATGTTGCAACTTTTGTGACTTATGGGTAATTCATTCCTATTCTTTCCATCCTTCTCTCCTGTTGGGTTTATTTTTATAAGATCTTTCAGGTTTAAAACTGGATTAACGAGTAAAGAACCTTCCTATTTTTTACCCTGTGTGAGGTTCTTCAGTATAAGATGTTTGGTGAGCTTAATTACTCTTGACAGCTTTTGTTACACATATTTGTTGAGATAATTCAGTTGCATTGTTTCAGGTGCTCTGTCTTAGTACGACTCCTTATAATTACTTCTGAAATCATAAATCTCTTGCAAACCTGACTTAAGTTTTCATTTTGTGGCCTGTTTTAAAGCCATTCACACTGAAATGATCTCATCAGTCTTCGCAAATTGAGAAAGAAAACACTGTTAAATGTATATTTCATCCTCCTTTTCATCAAAACCATGTATTTCTAGAAAAGTTCCATATTTTTATCTTTTTGCAGTGCAGAAATGTCTTGTGAGCATCTATGTTCTGGTACAATACTAGAACTGAAGCCAATTTATATGGATTTCTAATATATAACCAATATGGTTATATTTCTAATATAACCATACTTCCTTCTTAAGATATGGCCCTAAAATAGTTTCCTCAGAATCCAGTGCAAATACATTACATCAAAGTTGAAAACTGTGAACAAGATTATATAGTGGCCTCAGTCACATACAGAGAATTACCCAATCCCCTCAAAAGGTGTGTGAGGTGTAATGCAGAGTCACTGGGTCCCGACTGATCCCTCATCCTTAAGTCAGCAGCCACATGGCTCTGCAGCATTTCCCTGCAGCAGCTCCCTTCTCTCTCTGGGCTGATGCCACCGGATGGGGAAATTGAAATGACAGCTTGATTCCCATCTGCTGCAGAGACCCACCTTCCTTCCCAGCAACCGTCACACCTTGTGTTGCGTCCTGAAGTGGTGGTCCATGAAGGACAGTAAGGGATGTATCACTTCTCTGACTAGCCCACACGTAAAACAATAACAAATGATGTCATATATCCACATTCACCAAAAAGTCAGATCAAATTTGAAATGAAAACAGTTCAACTCTCTCATTTTTCTTGGTCTAGAACTGCATATAAGTCTATTTTGAAGATTGTTGGAACATGAGCTGGAACCAAACCAAGTCTACCTGAGATGCACCTGACCTGACTCCCTAAGAGGCACATACACACAGACATACAAATGATGCTGGTTTTGGCTGGGATAGTTTTCGTTATTGCTGAGCAGTGCTTATACAGAGTCGAGACCTTTTCTGCTTCTCACACCCACCCCACCAGCGAGGAGGCTGGCGGTGCACGGGAAGCTGGGAGGGGACACAGCTGGGACAGTTGATCCCAACTGATCAAAGTGATATCCCATACCATATGATGTCATGTTCAGTATGTAAAGCTGGGGGAAGAAGAAGGAAGTGGGGAATGTTTGAAGTGATGGCGTTTGTCTTCCCAAGTACCTATTAAATGTCATGGAGCCCTGCTTCCCTGGAAATGGCTGAACCCCTGCCTGCTGATGGGAAGTGGTAAATGAATTACTTGTTTTGCTTTGCTTGCGTCCATGGGTTTTGCTTTGCCTGTTAAACTGTCTTATCTTAACCCACGAGTTTTCTCACTTTTACTCTCCTGATCTCTCCCTCGTCCCGCTGCAGGGGGAGTGAGCGAGCGGCTGTGTGGGGCTTAGTTGCTGGCTGGGGCTAAACCACGACACCATTCTATAATTGCATGATTCCTACTAAAGGGAGGAATATATAGAGGGAGGCAAATATGTTTTGGTTGTCAGTTTTTCAGTGAAAACCCTAAAATTTAATAGAAAAACAAATCAGTGAAAATGGAAATTATCTTGAGAACTGAATTTCTTAACCACCTCTGATAAAAATATTAAAACTATACCAATCCAAAGGTAATGAGCATCACTCTTAGCAGGTAGAATTCGAGCCTTAAAGTCAATAGATTTGCTTATAGGAGTAACTATCAGTACGATCACAGCTTTTGTAATAATCTCAGAAAGGAAACATGCCTAAGAGAGGGATGACATGGGATTCTTTGCCATCTGAAGCATTTAAATGAGGACCCAGTGTCTCCTTTCAGGAGGGGCAGCATGTCTGCCAAAACTACGGGTTCCGTGCAGGATTTATGAGCTCTGATCTATAAGCAAGACTGAAGGTCAGAAAAGAGCCATCTTATTTGGTTTTGAAATCTTGAAACTAGGAACAATAACAGGCCCACACGATCACGCACATTCTCTGTTCACCTCCATTATTTTCCTCATACATTTAAAACCCAATGACCGTTCCTCCTTCACTGACACACTGGAAGGATCAGAGGGATGGGAAAGTCAGTCCTGCAAAACAGAGTCAAACCTATCACCAGTTTCTCTGTTCACTGGAAAACACTTGCAAATCTCCAAGCATTAGCTAGTACCACATCAAAAGAGACAAAGGCGGTCCTGGCTATACAAGAGTTATAGTTTGTCAGGAAAAGAAAGTTGAAGTCTGGGAGAATGGAGCCACTTCTACCCAGACACAAGAAGAGCAAAAGTCTCCCCCCTACACTTGCACAGGAGTCCTTGACAGAGCCAAAATCTGAACTACTGTGGTATTTTCAGGATAATAGAAGTGCGTGGTTAACAAACCTGCAGCATTTCCTACCCAGGAATAAAGAGGGTCCTGTGTAGACGTATAAGATAGAGGTGTGCCTTAGTCGCTGATCTCTCTTTCCTTTCTCATCAGATAAAGTTTTCACTGCAAGTGCTGGGCAAGAATGAAGAACAACATGTCTTCAAGCAGTCATTGCCCCCCCCCGCCAAGTTTTGCCCATTAAGCTTTATCTGTAAGTATTTTTAAAAGATATTTTACATTGGAACAATACAAATGAAAAATTTATAGAAATTGATTATGTGTCCCAGGCAGGAAAGGAAAGAAAAGCAAAAGAAACAAAAAGACAATGACTTTATTCCTGGAAGTAATGCTGATCCATCTGATACAAATCAAAAGAGAAGAACTTTACACATACTTCAAAGAGTAATTGATGAACAGATTAATCTATTAATTCTATCATGCTGTTTTCCATCTTCCTGGGTTTTCTTTCTCACTAGCTCTCATTTTGCAAAATAATTTTCTGTTCAGTTGAAGAATTATCTCATTGGTTACTAAAACATGAGATGCCACGTGACAGACCGACTGTAGGACACACTGAAATATTTCTGCAGTCAGTGCATTCTTGGAAGAGCCAAAGTCCACAGGAGGTCACTATGTCTAATCTCTACAGAAACCTGACACACATGACTACCAACACTTAAAATTTGCACCAGGATACCTCACTGGCAACATATGCAGCCTGATTTGCAAAGATGTTTGGGACACACAAGTTGATCTCCATTGGGATTCCTGGAAATCAGGGCTTTTAAAAAGGCTTGTCTTTGGGGAACTGTGCTTGACAGTGCTAACGATAAGTTTTCAGTTATGTGGCATGCTTCTCCCATCTCCCTGGCTGCTGCTAGGAGACGAACACTGTCAAGAATCAGGCCACATTAATCCCCAAAGAGTGAAGTTTAAAAATGTTTTGTAGACACAATATGGAAGGAAAAAAAGTAATATTCAAGGGTAGAAATCAGAATACATTGTGCTATTCCAAACCATGGCATTGGTTTGCCATAAACATCACTCAAAGCAGCTAGCTCTGCAAGTTCAATTTCCCATCTAATTAAGGGCTAGAGTCACCTCTTCTCTTTAGGCTGCTGGATAACTTTGTAGGTATCAAGAACTGACTTGGGGTACAAAGTTAGGGTTTAAATAGACAGCACGTGAGAGCTTCATTAGAGACATAACAGTTGTTACTCCTCTATCAGTAGCACTGTGGCTGCAAATGGAAATCCATACCACGAATCTCATTAATATCACACTATTGACCATCTTTCCCTGCCCATGGTAATTCATAGTACCATCTCCCTGCTTTATTTCTCTGCAAGTTCAGATGGCGTACTGCAAATAGTGACTGTGTATCTGTATTATAGTTTGTATCACCCAGAATCACTCCCTCCCGCAAGTTTTCCGATGTTTGATGCTCTTAGCCGGCCACTGTGACACCCACCGATCAGTTACACACTCAGAATTGAATTTGTTGCTCATGGACTGGCTGGAAATTTTGCTGCTTTCAGTGTAAATTGCATTAGGTAAAACTGAAGGCCCCATGGGAGCCAGACCCAAGGCTGTATATAGACATAAAGTCACAGAAGTAACTTAGTGAAAAAAGCGTTAAAGGACAGCCTTCAGCTTTTGTTGGATGAAAAATGTTACCAAAAACTGCTGGGGATGAAACATCTTCACTCAGAAGTGACATATACAGAATCTTATACTGGAATTTGAATATTAAATTATTCAGTGCTCTCAGCTGCCAGGGATTTGCAGAATTAACAACACCCATTTCAGAAAGATGCATTTTGAGTAGCAGTGGTGGTGTTTGGTGTTGGTTTTTTTTAAACAAAAGACAAATCAGTGTTTCTGGAGTGCATTGTTATTTGGACAGAAAACCACCTTAAACCAATAAGTAAAAGTGGGTTTAAAATAAAGATATTTGACACATTGAGTACTTATGAGTGAGGATATTAACTCTGGAGGCAGTCCCCTCTCCCAGGTTTATTACATTTCAAAATAAATCAAGTTTGCTTAATCTATAGTTAACATCTACACTTGATGCATTTTTTTTCCTAGACAAAGATACAATACAATGTACAACAGACTACTGGTTTAGAAATAGCTTTCACATTAATCAACCAAGTACCAAATTCGTGCCAATCTATCTATCTTGACTGTGATACTTTCAGAAGAAGGATAGTTAAGTAAACAGACACAAAATATGGAGGTGCTTAGGTCGAGTAGAATAAACTCCAATGCTGGTGAGAAGGAAAATATGAAAAAGGCCATTAAACACATGCTCACACAAATTTATTTACATTTAAAGAACAAGGGGACCATTTGCTGTAATTAAATGTAAGATAATTGAATGTAGGAATTACCAATTAGAATCTATGTATTAGCAATAAGTACTCTTAGACTGCAATGCTGAATGTGCCAATACTATCAGCCCGTTTTATTTTTCAAGCACTGCCATTTTTAAGAGCTCTACACAGAATTTTTAGTATATAGCACAGTTCTCTGATTTCTTATGAGGACACAGCACACTGAATTTCCCCTTGAATTAATTGTGCAGTAACAGGCAGCACGTACTAAAGAGCCTCCTTTCCAAACGCTGCTCACTCTCACTCTCTATTGACCTAAACATGCATGCACATGAGTCCAAATTTTATGATTCTTTGCATATGTTGAGAATAACCTATATCAACAACTACAATAACACAGCAATAACCTGTCAAGAAACTACAGCACATCTGCAGAAGCAACCAAGCCTGATGGTTGCAGGCTGGTACCCAAAAATATGGCTTCCCTTTCTTCTCTGTCCACGTTCTCCAGCGACGTCTAGCGCCTCGAGACGGTTACCCTTTTTCAATGGACCTCTTTAGAGCCCTTAACATCAGGGTACACTTCCAGTGTAAAAAATGAACTTGTTCCTTTGAAACAAAACTATCTGAAGACCCATGCTAAGCACCACCCAGCTCCTGGCACAGGCAAGGCCAGCTCTGAGTTTTAGGTATTACCACCAACAGACTGACAAGGAAATCTGTGCCCCTGTCAAAGGAACCAAACCTGGGGAGCATCAGGAGCAGGAGTGAGACTGGATAAGTGACATGTAGGTACTTTCCCAGTTACGACTGAAATTGTGGGATCTGCAAGGGCTTCTTGGGTAGGTAGGAACCATGGTGAGCTCTGCTCAGACCCTGCTCAGAAAAGTCTGGAGAAAACTGCATGCCCTTTACACAGTCCACACCTAACTTCTCTGTTGCAAGCCTGGTGCATTGAAAGCTTCCTTCTAAACAATTAGTCTGTATTTTTGTACATCCTTCATGCCCCTGAAGCCTAACCAAAAGCACAAAGAACAGCAGAAGGTGCTGCCAAAGGCAAGGCCGTGGTACAACGCTGCTACTCACCTGGTCTGGGGCTCATGGGGTGGGGGCAGCACAGCGACAGGACAGGACCGGACAGGACAGGGCAAGCACATGTTAACCCACAGCCCAGCCAGGCCTGCAGCCCGGCTCAGGCTTGGGATCAGGCTCCCCCAGCTCTGCTCAGCAGTCGACTGCAAGGCTCCCTCCCCCAGTCCATAAGCAGATATTCTGAGTGGAGTCACCTTGTTAAATAAATGGGGTCTTCTGTTCTTGTGGGGAGGAGAGAGATAAAAGACCATCAGGTGTTGGCTCCTTTTTGAGTGAATGCAGCCACATGTATCTTCCATTATCACAAAAGAGCTTTACACACATATACACACTGAGAAGATACTCTGCCCCCACACCTCTATAGAAAGGAGAACAAATGTACTGAATGAATAGCAACCCTAAATACAGTGGTTAATAGAGTATCATGTAAAACTGTCAAGCAAGATAATATGCCTGCAGCCAAGGAAACACATTTTTATTATCGGTAGGTAAAAGCAAGTGGATGTAGTGTTTCTTACAAATTCCTATTTACACATTTCATAAAACCTTGATTCCCTGTAGTCCTCTCCATGAAAGCACTTCAAATTCATTTCTGCTAGTAACCCAATTCACTGTTATAGCAGCAGGCTTTAGTCCCTGCAAAGCAGCAAGGCTGAGACTATTGCAGGGTCTTTCTCCTGCATACAAAGGAAATCTTGTCCATGAAGATCTCCTGGATGACCGTCCCCATCATTACACAGACGCATATGAAGATGATGATACAGGTCAAGGAGAAACACTACGGTAAGACTGTTAGGAATAGCAGGAAATGTGTAAAACAGAGACAAGGTACTTTGCCAAGAAATTACAATTTAGCATCTTTCAGAAATATAACGCCATCATAGCAGCACTTCAAGGCCTCAGCAGATGTATGTCCTACAGGCTAGGAAGTTCTTTGACCCCCAAAATCTTGAAATCTAAAGAGAAAAAATTACACAATGCTTGGCAGGGGGTAGATAAGCAAGTGGGGAAGCCAGTTCCTTATATTTATTTTACATTTAGGCTCAAGCCACAAGGTGTCTTGAGTGCAGGCTTAAACACTGGTGTTGTCTGAGAAATAGTAAATACCTGCTCCTGATACCCACAGACTTCTTGAGTGGTCTGGCCATGAGCCCATATTGGAGGCAATTGTCATAAAAAGTAAGACCAGCTGTATTTATCTAATTTAGTAACATAAATTTCTCTCAAATCAATGGGAATCACTGCTTTAGTTTTATACTCACCTCTTTTGGTGTCTCTGAACACCTATATACCTTTCAGTATGGGTTGGGGGACCATACTACCTCCTCTGTTAATCACTTTAAGAAACTTTGTCCTACATGTTTTTGGCAGGATAAAAGTCTTCTCTAAGGCTTACAAGTGCTAAGCTTTCAAATTTCACCAAGCCCCTTTCTGTGGACTCAATATTTCTTCTTCTTACCTCTGAACTCCATTTATTTACTCACAAACCAACTCATGACAACATTTGTCGATGAATTTAATGCTTTAGTTAGTAAGGAAGAAGCTTGTTAGCTAACATTTATTATAAACACTCCTCACTCAGCGAGCAATGGACTATACAGACTTTTGACTAAGAGATAAATTGCAGCAAATAATTTTAGGTGTTTTTTTATCCACTAGAAGTAGTCAATCTGAATGGAATGCAACAGAATGATTTTCATGGTGACAGCTGTAGCAAAAAGGCTCCTATAAAAGATAAGTCTGTATGTTGAATATAGTTAATAGAAAGTGCTGCCTATAGACAGAAGGGAATAGATAAACATTGCATAAAGTTTTTGTTATACCGGGCAAATAGCGGCTGGTCAGCATCCGTATGAGTGCAGACCTAGGACCATCTGAAACGTTTTAAACAGTGAAGTAAGGAAAACTAAACTGGGTACCTTACAGGGTTTTACAGAGTGCCTACAGAGGTTTGGCCTCTAATTCATAGGGAAATTAAGATGTTAGGCCACTAAAATACTTTTGAAAATCATATTAGGTATATATCTGCTTCTCAAGGAACCCATATGGGCTGTGGTGTCTGGCCCTCGAGTAGGTCTATAATGCTACTAAATTCATTAAGGTCTCCTGAAAATCTGAGAGTATTTCTAAACTGCCATTTTCATAACACGTTTCCTAGAGGAAGCTCTGAGTCAAAACAACTTCTGCTGGAAGCGCCAAAAGAAAAACATTACTATGATGCATGGAGCATTAGTTGCACTGCAAAAAGAAACAAAATAATGGAATCACACTGTAATGATTTTCAAAACTATTAACTTTGTTAATGAGTCATTAAAAATTTACTCCCTGCACTGATTCAGTGAGAGAACACAGTTATTCATTAAAATCTCATCCAGAAGGTTTTAATCTAGCTGCCTCTTGAAATGTACGGACAATGCATATGTTTGGTTTTAAATTACAAAAGTTTGGAATGTGAAAATATAAGAAAATATATAAGAAATAATAAAATATATAAGAAAAATAAGAAAAATATTTTTGGAAGGAGTATTGTAAAAGTTTCCTGGAAGTATTTACTACGGTTTTATTGCAGATGAGTAACAGCATTTAAAAAACAACAACAACAAAAGAAGTGGACTCACTTCAACGGGACTGTGATATACGTTAAATACTCAGCTATTTATCATTATTAAAGACCTCTGCTCTGCTGTTAATAATACATTTAATGCAAAATAATTAAACATGAGTCGACAGGACGGGAGGAATGTATTAAAGGACGGTAATATTTAATTTCCCAGGAAGACTAGTCCGATTTTAAAGGGTTTGGCTTTTAAGGAGTAGGCAAAGGACAGTACGTTGGCAGTTCTGCCAGCTCCTACGACTTCATTACAAATCCAGTGACATTTCATGCTGAAGTTGTGGCTCCTGAAGCCCTCTAACATGAGGGAAATTCTCAGCTTTTCTTTTATTCATAAGTGACTTGCCTTTCAGCTGGCAGAGGAAAGCTTGAAAATGTAAATGTTAAAGAAATACCCAAGAGAAATACATACACACACTTCCTGGAGTCTCAGGATTTTAAGGCAATCTCATGACATGGAATCTTTGCTCACAATTTCTCTTCTTTGGCAAAGTAGTGAACTGTTCTGAAGTAATCTATGAATATGAATACACAATTACAGTATCAACACCAGGTGCTATTGTATTTTAAATTAGAATATTTTCCTTTGAAATGCAGTGAACTAACACACAATGGTACTGTAAGAAAAGTCTCTAGGGAATAAAAAGCAGGCGCTTCTCAAGAGCACACCAGAGGGAAGGCGGCCAAGCTTCAGGCTTACCGTCCTCCATCATGCTCCGTGTTCTGTTTTGCTATGGTTTAGGATCCTAGATCAAAAGTCCTTCCCCAGACAGAAACGAGAGCATCTGCTGAAGTTGCATAGTTAAACAAATCGAAAGAGATAATTCGGAAGGAGAAAGAAACCGAAGGAATTTTCAAGTCAAGGAATGGTAAAGACAAAGAAAATCTGTAAGTCATACTTAGTTTGTTTGACTTTCAGCACAAGCAAGAGGACGACATGCAAGACTGCA